>NW_006263502.1:1350672-1352788 GCF_000469605.1 Apis dorsata
CTCGCAAGGGTTCTCTCAACGGGTCGAGCTTTCAACGAGTTTTCAACGATATCCGACGGGGGGAAAAACGCGATGTTCCACACCGCCGCACCGGTTTGTCGCCAACCATTTTTGCGGGGGAGGGGGTGAAAGAGCTCGTTTTCTCGCCCCGTTGACGAGCGAACGAGCCCGGAAATTGTTTGCCGGAACAGATTAGAGGAGGCTCCATTCTTCGATTCGAGGGATTCGCGGGAATTGGATTCTTTTAAATGCTTCTTTTTTTTTTATTAATTTTACGTCGTGTTGTTTTAAATTTGTTTCAATTTACGATGCGAAATTTTGTCTCGTCGGTTTAGAGGATCCATCTTCGAATTGGATTCTTTCAAGGATTTTTTTTTTTTAATTAATTCCAAAGATTCGTATCTTAAATTTTTCTCAATGTATGATGAAATTTTTAGTTGATTAGAGGCTCCATTCTTCGATTCGAGGGATTCGCAGGAATTGGATTCTTTTAAATGCTTCTTTTTTTTATTAATTTTACGTCGTGTCGTTTTAAATTTGTTTCAATTTACGATGCGAAATTTTGTCTCGTCGGTTTAGAGGATTCATCTTCGAATTGGATTCTTTCAAGGGTTTTTTTTTTTTTTTAATTAATTCCAAACATTCGTATCTTAAATTTTTCTCAATGTATGATGAAATTTTTAGTTGATTAGAGGTTCCATTCTTCGATTCGTGGGAACTGGATTCTTTTAAATGTGCGTTTTCTTCTTTTTTTTTTTTATTAATTTTACGTCGTTTCAAATTTGTTTCAATGATGTGAAATTTTTAGTCTCCTATTGGATTCTTAAACTGATACATTTTTCTTCATTGTCTAGCAGAAAAAAGTAAAGTTATTCACAAAAATTAGATTTGCTTCCAAGTGAACATCTTATTTTTTTTCCTTTTCTTTATTTGGAAT
The DNA here is from genome assembly GCF_000469605.1 of Apis dorsata. NCBI lineage: Eukaryota > Metazoa > Arthropoda > Insecta > Hymenoptera > Apidae > Apis > Apis dorsata. Next base: position 1,351,610 of record NW_006263502.1, read on the forward strand.
TCTTCCATTAATGAACGATGAAACATTTGCTTACTTTGCATTGAGAAAAATCGAGAAACGAGAGATTTTGGACGATAATTCTTGAAATGTATGATATTATATTTTTCTCTAATAGATTCGAATATTCATTACGAATAATTATTATACAATTTCTAAGAGACAGATATAGTAGATTAAAACCACAATTTATCTTCTCTTTTCTTGGAACATCACGATTCTTTGGTTGAGCCAGTCAAGTTTTCCAAATCGACAAACTTATCATTCTATCATTGCGATTTAGAAATCTACGATACGTAATAAAACGAAAATCTTTTCAAACGGAATATTCATACATTTTAGATTATCAAACGTGGCGAAAAGAAGGAAGAAATCCGTATACAAATGCTCGAAAGCGATTGGATCAATAGTTCGATGCGAGCACAATTTCTTTGCCGGTCTTCTTTCCGTTCCCCGTGATTTTCATCGTTCGTGGTGTTAACTTGTCTTGTAAGTTACGGGTTTAACGCGCGCGATATACACGAACGTTCGGATTTAGGAAGTGTGTAATTCAGGAAACTCAGGTGTAGCAACGTTATCCTATCTTCATCCCTGACTAATCTTCCTCCAGTGGTATATGCAGTTCCAGTTTTAGAACGTCATAAAGTGCGAGTTCGCTTCTCAGACGGAAGAGAAAATTATACAAATCGACAATAATAATGGAGGGTTTGGAAATTTAGCAAAAATGTTCGAGTACGATTGATGTAACACGACAGGTAGCGTTCCTTAAATCTTATCGTGGTACGATAACACGTTATTGGAAATTCGACGGTCTATAATTTGTCGTGTTGAATTATGCATGTCGATGAGAGCGGTGCAATTTCAATATTTGCCGGAATCGTGAAGAAAAAGTGTTTGCATAACGCCACAATGCGTAGTATATTCCTCTTGTAATCTCGATTTTCGTCGATTAGAAAGATCGAGAGTGGTTGCAGTAAATCTTGCAAATATGCAAAACAGAGAGAAGAAAAAAAAATAGAAGTGTATCTAATCAAAAACGCGAATCTTGAAATTAAAAATGGTAATTTTAGATAATTTTTTGGAAATAATACCTTTTTTTAAATTTCTTAAACGTCTCTCCAAGATTAAATCATTCGAAAGTCGATGTTTTGCAATCTCGAGAGAAGATGAAAAAAAAAAAAA
>NW_006263502.1:1352878-1355314 GCF_000469605.1 Apis dorsata
TTGGCCAGTAGCTTTATCTATTACGGGATTTCCCGCACGACCAATGCAATTTCTATCATCGCATGAATATGCAAAATGTACGTTCAAACAGCTCGATTGCAGGCTGGCCTAGAGGGGAGGGAGGGAATTACAATTATCTAACGGAACATTTTCGAAAACATTTCGAAACGCCGGTGAAACCAAAACTGGCGGATGCAAACTATGTTTTTATTGCGAGGAAATTCAGCATGCGGCTTGTTACGAATAAATCGTTTGCCAGGTGTTGATATTTCGATTTGCAATTTTCGATATTGCACGGTATATCGCCATGTCGAATTTCGACAGCTTGAAAATCCTGAAAATTACGAGAGAGAGAAATGAATTAAGAATACTCGATGAAAGAAAGGGGATAAATTTTCAAAAGAAATCGAATATTACAATTAAGAAAATCCACCATATAAATAACCTACACTTCTATTCAAACTTTTTCTTTTCGAAAAAAGACAAACCTGTATAAAAATTTCTTCCATCACAGACTTTTCAATCCTTGCAATCTCACTGTCCACTATCGTTCACCCCATCTATCCAATCCATCTTTAAGACCGCACCCTAACGTATCCACCCACTATACTGCCCATATATTTAGTCAATCGTCATAAAATCGCTCAAATCGTTGAAGTTCAAATCGGTGAGGAGGGAAACTTTCTTAATCATCGACTTTGGACGAGGCTTCCCCAATGAAGAAGCTACAAAGAATATAAATTTTAGAAATGTACTACATGGGCATAAAGACAGATCACCGATCGTCTTTAAACCGATACCGATTTTTCTCTCCTCGCGCGAAATTAAAGAGGGGGTCGAGAAGAGGGGAATCGAGAAGAGGCGAATGGGAGAGGTGGCGGTATAGTTGTAGAGGAAGGGAGAGGAAATCTCGCGGCAGTCAGCATCCAGCGAGGGATAGATCGAGCCCGGCGAGGGGTATATTATAATGAAATCGGTTTTCGCTTAGCGCGCTTTCAAGCAGCCTTTATTAAATCTGAGATTCCGCCGTTTTTCCGCCCGACGTTCCTCCCCGCTCCTCGCTTTTTTCACTCCCCCTCCCAGTCTTTCCTACCTCTCCTCCCTCTCTTTCTCCCCTCCCACCCCTTTCTTTCTTCTCTTTATCATTATTCCAGACTTCATTCCAGGATGAAAACGGCGCGAAAGAGGTGAACGGGTTCTTTCGAACTGTCTTTCTTCTTCACCCCTTCTTGCCAACCCCTTCGCCATCTTCCGCGAGATCTTGGCCGGATTTACAATGGGAACTCGTATTACTACTCCTGCCTTTCGCCTGTTCGTCCCTGCGAGAGATTGTCGTCGGTAAAGAGCCACGAATATGTACATGGGGAAGGAAGAAAGATTGCGCCCGATTTTTACGGTCTTCTACGATCTGAAAGGAAGAAATCGAGGAGAGGGAGAAATATAAGCACGAGAATATTCCATGGTGCGCGAGTTTGGTTGTAATAAACTTATTAAATGCAGGGAGTACTCGACACGGAAAGAAGCTTTCCACCTTTTATCGGTTGAAACAATCCTCTTTCTCAACCAACATGGTGGGTAACCTTTAGCCCACACGAGAAGTACGCTTTCACGAGCAACGATTATCGCTATACGTATTCTCTACGTATTTACATGCGCTCATGTTTTGCGTACAGTTGTCCAAATATTATTTAAAATGACACACGGCAGGTTGGCTCGATAACGTGCTGTTATCATCTCGATTTATACCTTTATGAAACGTTATCCATAACGTTTCGTGTTTTTATTTTTTTTTGTTTTAGTTAGATTCTCTTTATAGGCGTGGATTACGTCAAGATCGGATTACGTTATTTTCTTTTTTTAATCGATACAGCCTTAATAATATCCAAAAATCATCATAGTTTGGTGACATTTTAATTTTATATTAACTTCGTTACATATATATATCAATACTATAAGAATACTTTTGTAGTTAATAAAATGGTAAATATAGATAGTAATGATTAAATGAGTTAATACTTTTCTATTGGGAACGTCGATTTGAAAAAAACAAACTCCACTTTAATAATAATACATATACCGAATTCCTCTTCAAAATCATATTCGAAATACGAAACATTTCCCGCTACAACGAATAATAACGCAGATGCAAATCAAAATGGCAATATCCTGCGTATGGGAAAATCGGTCCAACCTTTTCCTTTCGTGTCGTGTTATTTTCTCTCCCCGACGTCTACAGAAAAGGGGGGTTGAAATTCCCTAGACAGAGGCTCGCCAAGAGAAAGGCAAGCAAACAATTCGCGGCAGCTAAGTGTGCTGACGGAACAATGAGTCCGCTTATTGAATCCGGCGGTGATTTATGCATATCGGGGGGCCGTTTGTCGTTTTCCAATTTGCGCGTTCACGCGACGCCTGTGCACGGGGAACTGGAGGGGGGGG
>NW_006263502.1:1355707-1357643 GCF_000469605.1 Apis dorsata
GAAAGAAATCCGTACTCCTCCCCAGACGGTGCACCCCTTGCATATCCCCAAGGATATGAAAAACATAGGCCGATATTAAACGATTGGCTTAACAAATTTTTATTAAAGTCCAATGGAGAGAGATATAGGCTCCCCCTGATTCCCGTTCCGCTCTGTCCACGGAAACGCGCGTGAACAACGTTCGAATCGAATTAGTTCCCCGTCGAGGGCAGCTTTTTTAAATTAAATCAAGGCCCAGCGACCGACAATTGGCTGGATACGTGGATGGATACGTAAATAACGAATTGAGCGTGTCTTTTTTTTTTCTACGATCGTTATTTTTCGTTATTTATAATATTTATTAAAAATCAATGGCTCCTTCTTTTTTCTATTCAACTTTTTTCACTTTCTCACTTTTGTAGTTTTTTTTTGAACGTTTTTCACCATGTTTCGTGGTATATTATTAATATATTAATAACAATTAAACTTTCTTGAATGATTCACGAAATCAAGGATTTTTTTCAAAATCATTTTCATTTTTCATTAAAATTCACGTTTCTCGTAATCCAGTGGTTGCAGTAGAAATAATAAAAAGAAGAAAACACACGCACATTTTTTTATTAGAAACACGAAGAGGAGATTCCTGGAATCCTGGTCGATCCAGTTACGAGCCAACCACTCTACTACTCACTTCACCATCCTGTTCCCCCGTCTCGTTTATCAATTTACTGGCATATATACAATATTCCATTATATATGCAGGTAATCCACTGCACTAACTTATCAATAATTACCCTTATTTCACCATAAATACATGTAATGATTACAGAATTACATCGTTCCACATCGTATCCAGTTTATTATCCCCGTTAAAGCCGAAATTTACGATTTTGCATCTTGAATGTAGATCGTGCTTCGTGTACGCGAAAGATGAAAGTTGCAGCGTACGATTTTCGGTTCGAAATTCAATTTTCGAACAATCGACCCCTGAATTAACCCGTTCGATCTATTTTATCTATTTTACCGCTTTTACAGATTTTCAAAGCATTCGAAAAAATAATTCACCGCCCCCGATTTCTTCTCATCACAATTTCCTCCACTTCGTCAATCCCTCCACGGACATCATAATCATCGAGACGTAAACTTTCCTTAACCCTTAACCAGCCGAGCGTATCACTTTGCAATCAAGTAGCAACGCGTAACTTCGCGTAGCGATAACCCGTTTCCAACGCTTAAAATTCCAGCATCGCTCCCCCCTCGTTTCCCCCTCGCCGACAAATTCTTCCAAGGGTCTCGACATTCGGGGTTAATCGAGCACGTTGTGTCGCGGCAGCCGCGGAACACGGAGGTGAGAGAGGGGGCGGCACACGACTTCGCAACTTCCGTGTCGGTGCACCACCATTACACGCGGTGGTCGCGTGGCGCGCTGAAACCAAAGCCAACCAGGTACGTATATCATCCGGTGCTGGTGATTTAACGCGAAAGCGAAGCTATCCTCACCTTTTACCTTTGTCATCGTCACCCGCCCCAGCTCTTTCGCCCTCTTCGATCCATCTTTTACCCTCCCTCCCCCACCTCGAGACGCCCTCTTAACTCGATGCAAGCGTTACTTACTTAACGCTGGGAAATGCAACAGCCCACGAGGTTGGCAGATTAGTTTTAGAATATAGTTGGGCTCTGCGAGGCTCTCGAGATTGCCATGAATATTTGACAGGGCGCGCGACCCCAAAGGTGCGCTTCCCAAGCGGGGAGGAGCCACGTCGGCAACGTTGGATCGCGCGGTTTTCGCCGTCTCGATCGATCGTGAAATCGAGGTTCAACGAGATTTGACGGGAAGATCGAAGATCTGGGAAACCACAGATCCGGACACGCTTTCCTTTCTATATTCTCCATCGATTCGACGCCAATTGCTTTTTCATAGAATATCGAATATTGTAAGTTGATATATATATATATA
>NW_006263502.1:1358173-1364711 GCF_000469605.1 Apis dorsata
GTTCCACGAGTTAGATTTAACGAACACGTTTACGATGTTCGTACGAGATGATGCACGATTGCATTGCAGGATATAATATTATTCTAGCATTGCTGGGGATACACGTTTTAATTATTTTAATCTTTCCAAATTAAATAATTCGTATTACTCCTGTGTTTCTCATCCCAGATAAGTCGTGGCGAGTTTCACGGCCAACAGCCCACTTTATTCCTCGATCACGCGTTTAATCATGGGGGGATGGGGAAGAAGTACCTTCCTCCAACTGTTATACCGTTCAAAACTTGCACACTTTAATCCTGAGAAATTTTATCCCGGAATACGTGTCAAACTTAATGCCCCCTTTTCTTTTCACCGTGAATTTCAAAATGAATTTAAGGGTTTAGCGGGAGGAGGGGAGGGTTAAACGGGGTTAAAAGGAATTCGCGATTCCTCCACGCGCGACGTCTCCCGAGACTCGGGATTCTAAAGTTATAATATGTTAATGCATGGAAATTTCCCTTAACTTTTAACTCCCTCCCCTCTATCCTCCCCCCTCCCTTCGTAACGTTACACTTATTTTAGATTATACGTTAACATTTTTCGTATGGAAACTTATTTATTTTTCGTTCAACTTGAATCAGACGAGTTTCCCCACAAATGCAGCGATCGTTGAAATTTCAAGATTTCTCTGTTGTCGCGACGGTTAATAAAGTTCATATTGTCGAATAATTTTTCTTCTTCGCGTTTCTTTAACGTACGAACGATGTAATTGATAATTCGTATCACTGACAGAAGTCGGTATCGTTTTCGAAAAAGCGACGATCGAATTGACAAATAGGCGAAATGTACGGGGGTGAAACCGTACGTGATCCGTTTAATCAACGCACAACAAGTTGACAAGAGTCGATGGAAATCGAAACATTTCTACAAGCAATGGTTACTTAAACGAAATAAAAATTTTAGACGATTGGAAAATTTAAGGTTTTATCGAAATGTGATAAAGTATAATTTTAACAATTTAGATTTAAAAATCGAAAATGAAAAATCGTAAATCTGAATATACCATCGTGTGCAAATATAAAATCTACTCGACAAAGATGACAAAGTTTCGTTAATTAAACGCGAAATTGGATCGAAGCACGTAAAGTGGCTTTCTCGATTTCGAAAATATAATACTTTGACGTTTCTTTATCGCGATTCCCTTCTTCCTTCCTTTCTTCTTTTTCTTCTTTTTTTTTCTTAGAGAGAGAGAGAGTATCGAGCGAACCGTCAAACGATGCGACGATAATTAATAATATCTCGGGAAGGATTTTCATCGAGAGGAATGCTGTGCGGTGTCGCGTTGCGCTCCATGACAATCTCGTAACGAACACGTGACAAGGGAACGCAGTGCTCGAGCGAATCGTTAGAAGGCTGTAACTCGAACCTGTTTAATCGATCTCCGATAATTTTTCGTGTCACGTTACGTCGACACACCGATGAAATATCGTGGAAGAGACTCCTTCCCGCCTCGTCGATCAATTTCGATGGGTTTTTCCTCTCCCCGATGACTGACTACGCGTTACACCCGCGTGGCCCGCGCAGTTTGTAAAAGTCGGCTGCAAAATGTAAAAATGGATGAGAAATCGTTGTAAAATTTTGGAGGATTCGTGCGAGAATATTTTGTTTTATGAGCTCACTGCCGTGTCACCGATCGTTTTGCGCTATCTATTTCCCTTTTCATCCGTGTTTTCTTTTTATTATCATTTTTTTTTAAATTTCTTTCGAACCGATGTGTAATCATCCGCGTGGAAAAAATGAGACGAAATGAATCGAGAAGAGAGAAAGAGAGAGAAAAGAAAAAAAATGAAAGATCGATTAATTTTTGAAACTTAATGGAAATTAGATGCTTACAATATTGTTGAGAAATATTGTTGAATAAAATAACGAGCCTAGGATTCATCAGCATTTCGTATAATCTTACAACTTTGAATGAATCGAATTAGTAAAATCTATAAAATTAAAATTTATTTTTATTCGCTGATTCAAATTCCAAAACACTAAATGATCGAGTTAAAAAAACTTCAAGCATCGGATATCGTAAAATATAATAGATAATGAGCCTTCAAATCGCGAGAAACAGCAATTAACGCTGCGTCCTCGAAATGACCACGTCAAATTAAACCGTCGACGAGCACTCGTAAATTTTAAAAATGAGCGAAATGGGATACGAAGGGTTATGAAGGTAGTAGTAGTAGTAGTAGTAATCGAGCTGGCGTCAACGTTAGAAACGGTCCTTTGACCACGAATAAAACAAGACGAACGAGGGACTGGCCGCAGACGAGCGAATTAATCAGTTAGTTAGAAACTCGGTCGACATTAAAACCCCATCACGTTCACCAAGTTGCCAGAGCTACCCTCCCTTTAATAACCATCCCTCTCTCGTTCCCCTCCCCTGTCGCATGAAACCCGTCAGAATGAAAAGACTGACGGGTTTTATCAGGCATGACAATGGCTCCTGGTAATTTAACGATTTCGGATTCTTCGCGACGGCGACTAAGCTGTTATCTCGATGTCGGTCTCCATGACACCCGTATTGACAATATCACCTCGATATCCGACGTCGAACGAAGCAACGTCGTTGTTGCCCCCGCGTCATTCGCCACGAACGAATATTTTTTCGCCTCGAAAAAGATTCGTATCGAAAAGATTTCTCGAACATCTGACAATCGCGTCACTCCAGATATATCTATGATTCAGCAGAAGACGTTTCTCTCGAAAATCAACCCTTTACCCCGATACGATATACGTTTACCATTCGAAACATATTCTTCGACTCGGTCCTCGATCGTTATTTTTAATTATTCATTATCCTGAACTGAACTGATAATTATCTATTTTATCGTATCGTATTCTTTTTTTATAGAAATACGCGGAGAAACGTGTATCTATTATCGATAATACAAAAAAAAAGAGAAACGGGTAATAATGTAATAAGGAATTCGGTGGGCGCTTTGGCGAGAGACGTGTAGACCCCGTAGGGGATCGGGGATCACCTGCCACGGATTCCAATCACGTGGGATTCTCCTCATTTTTTTCTAATCTCACACGATTAACTAATCGACGAAGTGAAAGTACACCGTGATCTGAAAATATACGATTCTCAAATAGAAAAAAAAGAAAAAATAGAAAGATTAAAAAAAGAGAAGAATATCACCATCTCTCGTTGTGCTGCTCACCGTATCGAGATACGAAAAGGAGCATTTTCTCAATTTCTCGTCAACGCGTTCAAAACGTTTCGCGTAACAAAAGAACAAACGGGGAAGGAATTCAATTTCACCGACGTTCCTCCGTCAAAGTCGTCGCGGAATCAACTTAAAATTTATTCGAGCATACCTTCTCCTTGAATCAATCCCGCGTTTGACGTACGCTCTCTCGCGGGCAAAAGGCGGCCGAAAAAATACGAGGGTTCCGGCCGAATAATATCCGTAATTCCGCCGATATTGAACGTCGACGGGGAGCACGGTCAAGTATCACGGTCTGCCGGGGAAACGGCTCGCAGAGAGAAAAGAATCGTCTAGGGGGTGTAATTAAGAAATTCCAAGACGCGACTAACGCCCATTTTAAACAGCGGAGACCTATTTACCGCCTCTCTCTCTCGCGTTCTCGCGTCAAAGATTTTCGTCTTTTTACACAGCTGGGTTGTTTAACGCGGCCCTTTTATACAAAGCGGCCATTGAGGAATGGCGGGCGCGGTTTAACGGAATTTCCGCCACGGTTCACAAGTCAATGGGACGATTGTCTGTCGGTGGACGTTTACGTTGGTCGTTGAACGTTCTTTCCATCCCTCCTTTTCTCGCGATTCTTTCCTCTTCTGGATCGACATCCTTCCAAGCTCCTTACACTCTCCGCCGGAGAGAAAACAATATGCGCGTCCAATCGCGGCTTCAAAATTTTCTCGTTCGCCTTCCTCTCAATTGGAGGCGACGACCCACGAGAAATCAAGGAATCAGACATTCATGGGTCGATTCCTCAAAATTCCACCCGGAATATATCGGCAAGATATTGGCGTTAAATAAGGATCAATTTCTGCGAGGTCGTCGAATTTCGATCACGACGAAATTTCTAATAATTTTCTTCTTAATTTCGGAACGGCGAGTCGGCCGCTTCCTCCATTATCATCGTTAACACGTTAGATTATGATTTAAATCGCCAATCGATACTCCTTCTCTCTTCTCTCTCTCTCTTGACTCGTTTCCTTTGTAACTTACTCTCCTCATCCTAAAATTGCACCCATTTCGATGTATTCATGAACGCAACGATCCCGAATTCGGTCGAGAAAATAAACATTTCCCTATCACATTGTCACGTATCGTTAATAAAACGATCACGAAAACCACGTTCCACCTTTCCTCCGTTTCGTTTTTCTTTCTCCATGAACGAATTTTCGTCGAAACGAAACACATTGGTATCAAGGAAACCACGGTGAATTCTTGGATGTTTGCCTTTGCCCCGTCGTGAAGAAACTCTGGAATTTCCTTCCTCTTCCCCCTCCGAAAGGTAAAGGATTCGTCGCAACAACGATACGAAATCGCTAACCGATATCACGGTAATATCGTTGTCTCGTGGCTGAACACTCTCTTGCCTCCCCCTCCCCCGTCAGTTCACGAGTTTGTCAAAGGGTTGCTTTTCCAATTAACCGTGAAAGAGGAGGGACGGAGGGTAGGAGGGGGGCTCCATTGTGAAAGACATATACACGACAAATCCGGTGTTTCGCGCTTCTCTGCACACCGATATCGGGGTCTCCATCGGGGGAGGGGGGAGATCTCGTAGCATTTGATCTGGTTACACGATCTCAGATTCCGTCCACATTCTATGCGGATCCCCGGCCTTTAATTCCATTCCCGATGTAAACCGCGATTACGCGTCCCCTGTTCGAACGTTAATTTCGAGCTATGAAATAAATTTTCTTCTTTGTTCGCGGTGTCTTTATGATACACGATTTACAAGAATACGGTACAGTATGCATCGAAATGCGGGTATCATTTTGTAAAACGATCAAATTTATATTTGATGAAATCAAATGTAAGTTTTTTTTTGTTGCGAATAAGCAGAGTTGATAATAATAATTATCGGATTGAATGTTATGTTTATTTTCTTTGCAAGTAAAATTAGGGATTTACAGAAATATAATAATAATTTTCTATATAATAAAGATTTTCGAGAGAATTCACTCGTGTTTTGTATTATAAATCTGCATAAATTTATCTCGATATCTTAATAATATTATCGATGTTATTCGTAAAATTTGTATTTCGTTAATCTTTTTCGCGATACGCGATCGAATAATTTTGAATGTGATGAATAAATGTGAATTATTTTCAGAATCGATGTATTATTATGAAAAAAAATATATTCGAGATGAAAAATAAAAGATCGAAATAATAAGTTTTCTTCTAAAATTTCCCATAAAGTTTCTTTTATCATAAATATGAAAAGATCAGAACGAAGGTATAGATATAACAATATCGTTACATTTTATATCGTTTTAACTCGCCCAGATGTGAAACCGAATTTATTATTTTCCAGATTTGATGCAATTTTCCCATTAAATTTCGTCGAAACATAAACTTTCTAGTTACAAGTTTGCATATATGCAATATATCGATTAATATCTTTCTTCTTTCGTTTGTTGAACAATAAATATCGAGCAAGTCTATTCATATCACATTCAATATTAATTATCTTGCACAACGTATACATGTACAAAAATATGGAAACTAAAACCTCTCATCTATTGGAATACGATGGGATATGATATTTGGATAATGAAATAGCTAGAATGAAACTACATAGTGATGCACGAATGTTCTTGGTGTTATTATAATAATTTATTCCAAATAGAGAGCGTTATATTCGAAATTTACTCGCATATTGTATTATTAAAAGTGACCGCAATAAATATGCTTTAACTCTTGCTTCGATTCTTTTGAACGGATTAATCGAAATTTTCTTTTTAATAACTATCTCGTTCAATTTTCACGACTCGTGTTCAATTATAATTACTGAGAAATATAAATTTGAGATTAATTGTCCCGGATAGAGGGAACAAAATTTTCCCATGGCGAAAACGTTAATGACGATGGAATGTAATTTATGTAAAATGAAGAGTACTAATGTTATTACTTATGGAATGTTGTTTACGTAAAATAAAGGAGGATGATGTTATTACACTTACTGGTATATTATGTTTATGCATAATAAAGGACATTGATTTTATCATAAATTCTCTATATTTAAATATTATAAATTATCGTAATTTTATTTTCACGATTCTAATTCCTGTATATATCCTTAAATGGTTATTATAATTTATTCGATCTTAAATAATTTTTTTTAATCATCCTAAATCATCCTCTTTAAAATCATCTCTTTAATCAGATTACTTATTTCAGGAAAGATTTATTCGTGCTATATGTTCAAAATTAAAGTTCGCGTTTTTTTTATAATTTTCTCATTCCATTTGATGCCAATTTCAATCATGAAATTTATATTTAAAAGAAAAAGAAAAAAAAAAAAA
>NW_006263502.1:1364937-1372998 GCF_000469605.1 Apis dorsata
TGGATACTGTAGTCGTTGCATGCGAATTGATATAACCAAAAATGCACGATTATTTATAATCAAGAAAACAAATTGTTCTCGTTTACAAATATCAGCATTTCATGTTCGCACGAATGCCTATAACTAATTTCAATTACCATTTACGTCGGTTCGCGTTTGTTCGTTCTTTTCTAGTTTTATTTTTATTTAGTCTTATTTCTACTCTACTCGCTGAGAATGAGAATTATTTCGATCTCAAGATCGTGTTATTAATATCAAAAGAAATAATTCTTTTTAAAAAAAAATCTCAATATGAACGCGGTTTATTTGCACACATGGTGGAGGAAAAATAAACTACGCGAGATTTGATATTTATTGTTTATCGTGGAGGCGCCATCCCAGAATTTTTCAGGGAATTTTTCAAGAAAATCCGTGTTTTTCTCGGTGATCGGAAAATTACTCGTTATTCGAAATTATTCAAATATTTCGTTTGAATTTCCCCTGTCTCTGTGTATTTTTGCGATCTTTACGCCAATTAAAATTTGTCATCTCCTATCGCCATGTTTTACGAAATCAAATTTTTAACGTAACGCTTTTAGAAGGTGTGTGCGCGTCACGTTCAGCGAAGAGAGATGTATCGCTCATTCCCTGCGAAATATATAATTTCACCTTTGTTTTTTAATCTACATTTGTGCCAGGTCGAGTCCAATCTCTCGCGCGATTATTTCCAACGACTGTTCGTTGTTCGAAAGAGAAAAAAAGGAAAAAAAAAGAGCACGCAGATGCACACAACATTTATATTAAGTTTTACACCGAGTTTACACTGTTACATGAACGAAAGTATTTTAATCTTTTGGAATTATGTATTTATTTACACATTGACATCGGATATTTTAATTATTACGCGGCAAGAATGATTATTAATTTAAGAGATACTTTTAATTTTAATTTCGCGAAACAACGAACGTTCGAAAGATAAAACAGAAACGGATATTTATAGATATATTTTTTCCTCTGTATTTCGTATATGTTCAATTTTATACGATACAAATTTAAAGTATCTTCTAAAATTAATAATTTCCTGATTTTTTTGGGTAAAAATAAAAACCGATTAAAGAGCACGCAATTCCAATTAAAAAAAGAAAAAAGAGAATAAAATTGACCTTTATATTCTTGAGAAGAAAGAAGTAATTCGTATGAAATTGAATCAGCCGTCTCACGAAACAAACTGACTTTCGTTATGACTCGAAAAGTTAAGAAAGAAAGGGAAGAAGGAATATCTGAAGGGATAACTAAGCGTAAATGGGACATCCTGTCGACTTATTCGATTCTACTCCCATGAAACTTCGAGTCTATTTTATCGTAACTTCGTTACGATTCTTCCTCTTCCTTTCCTCTCCATGAATAATTCCAAAGCGAGAAGCATCCGGAAAGGGAGGGAGTGGAGGGAAAAAAATTTGGTCTCAGGTTACAGTCCACTACCTTCTTTCGAAAAATTATTCCAAGGATTTCATTATACCACACCGCGAAGTGAAGAAAAATCTGTCCCGGCACGAATGAAAGTTCACGAGGAAAGTTTTCACGAGTTTTCACGAGTTCGACATTCGAGAAGATCATTTGCGTTGAAACTGAATGAAGAATCGATATCTCGTTCTGGCTCACTCGACTATCGAGAACCAACTGGAGGAGCAATGGAGTTTCGATAATTAACCATATTTTGAAACGTTTCCTTCGTACCAACACGCGTATCAAAATATACTATCTCGCCGTCGAATTATTCAAAATATTTATGTTTGAGATAGGCGATTAATCGACGAACATATTGACTTTGTCGTTTGGTTGTGTTTCGAAGAAAAATTGATTTTCAAATTGTGTAGATATAAAATCTTTATATTTGATCAAACGTGTCGTTCGTATTTATTCATTTCGAATTATTCGCAAGTATTATTATTAAGTTGATATAAATGTAAAAAAATTTCTCGAGTAACGAAATATTTCTTCTTCTCTGTGTTTTTTCATCTTTTGCCGGATATTATCCAATTATTTCGTATACATCTCATAAAGGAGTTTAATCTGGTTTCTTGTGGAAAATTTTATTATTAGATTGGCGTGAACACGAGAGAAATTTAATAATAAATACTTTTCCTCGAAACGCAATATTTTTAACTTGAAATTTCGACACGATTTTTTCCCACTTATTCAATTAGGTAATTAATTTATTGCACAAACAAAGGATGGTCTTAATTTTCGTTCCACTTTCTCCACGTTGAACTTCAACGACGAATATCTTAATTACTCACGAACATTCGATCATAAATAAAAGAAGATAAAAATATAATTTCCACAAATATTTTTCCCTCTTTGATGTATAAATAATTAACATATATTTTACAACCAACCGATGGAGAAGGAGAAAGAGAGAGAAAGAAAAAAAAAAAAGAACAAGATAAAAATTCATTTTCAAGATTGAATCGTAACGATGAGAGATTAGATTCACGTGCTATGCAACAGAATTACGTGACACAGTTTCTAAATTAAAGAAAACGAAACGTATGCTTAATTACTCCCTCAACGACGTTATTCCAAACTCGCTCGACTCTCCCCTCCCACATTTTCGTCACGAACGTACATACGAAATCGAACAGCTAGCGAAAAATTTCTAATCTCGAACAGGGTGTATTTCCATATACCGTGGACAACACACAAATCGTGTATCGACTCGTGTAGAACCGAGGGGGTTGGAAAAGCGGCGTGGAATAGAATCGCGACGTCAACTTTTTTTTATTGGAAGGCAGAAGTCCGTCCTTCCATCCATCCATCCATCCATCCATCGAGCACGAAACGTCGGCTGGCCAGATACTTCTAATTGCACTGGGGTTGGCAGTCGATAGCCGTTTCGAGTCGTCGCAGGAAAAGGGGGGCGTGAATGGAAGAAAAGGCTTTGCCTGTTGTCACGAGAATCGCGTTCTCGCGTGACGTTCGATAACGCGGTCCCAGGCACGGCGTGACGGGCATCGAAATAATTCCTCCGCCCGGAAACGGGTCGCTCTTGGACAATGGGGGGAGAGGGGATGTTTTCAGAGAAATTCAAATATCGGAACTCGTCATCGTTTCGAAGGGAGAGGAACATCAGTGGGGGAGAGCGGTCATCGAGAAAGTGTGTCAGTGCGTTGGGAGAGGAGGAAGGATCGAAGGAAGAAGGGCTGGTTGGAATATTTTTGCTCTTTGGTTACTACGTTTAATAAGCTTCGATCACGCGACGATAATTATTTCCATGGTCGAAAAGGAGAGAGAGAGAGAGAGAGAAAGAGAGATACACGAAACGGTTAACGAGCGATTCAAGTTTGATCGATCGAAATGATCGGGTCACTTCCTGACGTGCGCCAGATTGGACGACGTGGATACGCCACGATGACGATGGATTTTGCGACGGCCGGTGGTCGATTTAAATATATAATAATTCTAACGGGAGCAAATTTAAAATTAGGCCGGTCAAGTGGGTGGGTTGGGCGGTGGAGGCCTCGGAGCGGTCTCGAACGTGGTGGCAACGAATTGATTTCTCTGTAGTTTGGTTTCACTTGCGGAAACACTGTGCGCGTAAAACACGATACAGCGATACAGAAAAGTTAGAGAAAGGAGGCACGAGTGCGCTTAAACGCGGGCGGAGGCGAGTAGTACGACTCAACCATTTCGGTGAATCACGGGTCGCTTTGCTTTTTGCGCTCCGTGCCATTTTCTTCCAGATCCCGGTTACACTCGTGAAAGGCCTTTAACACCGGCCGTTAAAGCAAGAGGATGAAACTTTTCACAAAAGCGAAAGAACTCGAAAACTCCGACCATGGGATTATATCCTTTTTCAAACCAAAGAAAAGAAAAGAAAAAAATAAAAAAATAAAAAGAACGTAGAGGTAAAAAATAAAAAATAAAAAAGTTGGGGATTGGAACGCGTCGCGAGATCGCCTTCCTATCTTTTATCGAATCCGAACACCAACAATGGGAGGTTGAAAACCGCGATACCACACGTTGCACAAACTTTCCTTTCGAAAGGAAGGCTCGAAAACCAGAGATCAAAGACGAGTTTTCAGTTCTTCACGTTCCTGTAAATCCGAAAATCCACAACAAGAGACTCGTAGACAGTCGAATTTCTCCGATGCCTTCCTTCTAAAACTCGTCCCCTTCGAGAGAGACAGAAACAGAGAGAAAGAGAGAGAGAGAGACAGAGAGAAAAAAAAAGATGGTCACACGTCAATGCTTACACGTTCCTTCCTTCGACCAAAAAGAAAACTCGGTCGAAAGGAAACCAATTACCTCCAATGGATCCTCGGATCGTAGGGAAACTCGCGTTACACAAGAGAGATTTCAATCACAGCACCATCCACTTCGACGATCGAGCATCCACGGGACACGTGAGGATATCATTCGAACCGACTCATTTACAACTCGATCGCGATCCCGATCGATCCCGACTCGTAGTGGTGCACGTGGTGCCGCGACGTGCGCCCACGGTAGACTGGCGCTCGGTCGGTCTCTCGGCCGCCTGACTCGTCGCTGACTCTCCCTACTGCGTGGTTGGCCGACCGGCTGGATGGCGGGGTGGTTCGCTGACTGCATGGTGGAAACGCTTGCCGGAACAACCCTTTTCCCTTGTTGCTCGCCACTCTCCTTGCGTCGCGCCTCTCCTCTTCTCCTTCGCCCGGATGTTGCAGTCGAAATATCGGGTGGAAAAACTTTTCGATTCTCGTTCCTCTCGACCGTGACACGCAGTTTCGATCTCTCCTGCGCTCGGATTCGACATTTTTCGGAGACGATTCGACCGTTTTCCTCGGTTTTTCATTCGGCCATTTTCGTCGGGCGATTTGCGTCGAAGATGCCTCTTCTATAGTGGAATTTTTCTTTTCTTTCTTCAAGTTAGAAAAAAGAGATCCGTTTTTTCGATAATTTAATAATCTCTTGAGAGTAGATAAAATATTTGTAGAAAATGACTATTCGTTTTCCTTCTTCTTCTTCTTTTTTTTTCATCATTTGATATTTCGTTTAAGATAAGTGGAAATTATAGATAGATAAGAGAAAATGATGAAACTTTTAGGAACGTGTGTGAGTTACACGTATAGTTGGAAGAATTATATCGATCCTCGCTTTTCTATTCAAGATTATTTGTAGATCAAGTTAATCGCTTTAATGTCACTCATTCATTTTAAAGTATGTCTCGTTTAAAACACATTTATGTCTTTGGACCATCGGTATAATTCATATAGCGATCGTTAAAGCTGCAAAGATCTATAACACTCGATAAAATCAATCATTATTCGTAATCGACCTGAAATTACAATTTCTCGATCGAATTTTCCGCACGAATCGGATCGAATTAAATCAAATTAAACTCAATCAAAAATTATCAAGTTCTAAAAATCTATATCGAATAATTTTAATTATTTTTTCTTCTCTCTCAATTTAAATACCTCATGCTTACCTCTAAATAATTTACCATTATTATTCTAGCAAAATTTACCCTGGAAGAGATAAAAGAAATATCTTTTAAATCACGGTGTCGCGACTCAAATGAAATAAACGATCGCGGCGGATTTTAGGTGAACAGTGATGTATTTAACTTAACCTGAAGAAGTTTAGGTAGCTCGCATTCCGATCATTATCCGTGGCGGGATTTGTCAAGGTCTTTGTGTGTGTATCGAATTGACTTAATGACACTTTGATCTCACGTCTGCCTGGAATTTAGTTTCGCGAAATTTCGACGATGTTGCGGCGATGCTCCGCGCGCGGCTTCTATTACCGTAAGAGCGGGTTTAGATTTAGGTATCGCGGCTGAAACTCGTCCCACGGCACACGGAGAACGTGGAGATTGCATCGAATCCAAAGTACCATGCAAATTATCGTAAGAGAAACTTTGGGAAGAACGATGAGATATCGGGACCCCGATAATTTGTTCGCGCACAGATCCTCGAGAGGAACGATTCTTCGGAACAAAAAATATTTGTATCTCCGTGCCCTCGATAATTCTCGATTAAGCAATCAATTTTGAACAATTTTGTAAAACTTTGTTCGATTTATTCAAACGAAACGTTCAATCCAAACATTTTCATTTATACGACGAATTCTTTTATATTTCTAAATAAAAATCGCTTAAAAGTTTTTCAAAAACTCATAAATAGATTTTATAAATAAATCTGAAGGAACTTTAACTAATATTTCTTCGTTTTCATTGATCAATAAGAAAGCATCTTCTTCAAATCATCACTCACTGTGAATATAACACGTAGTGACTTACGCGTAAAACTATCCAGGGAAGGTTCTTTACTACACATCTCCATCGAGTTAACCACGTTGGCAAGTAGGAAATAGCGGGACGGAACAGGAAGTCGTACAATAGAAACTAGCCTGTCTCGTGCACGGTTCCGTTCCACCCTCCATCCCCGTTGCTTTGAAGTCCCTCGCGGAAGGATATTTGCCTGTCTGTCTACCGTCACTCAGCCTCTTTGTTATTCCTCCAGACTTTCTCGATCGATCCGCTTCCTCACCTTGGACGATCGATCCATTGGCATCTTCGAGCCCATTCCATGCGCCCGTCCACGCGAATCGCGTTCAAGTGGCCGCTTAACTGTTGCTGCTGAGCTGCTGAGGTCACGATTTTCCTCCATCGGTTTATCCAGGGGTCTTAACAGGGGCCGCTACGACGCAATCGATAACGTGGAATTAGAGGGAGGAATGGAATCAACGATTATGCAATTACTCGCCTTTTTCGCGGATTTCGCGGAGAGAGCAGGGTATTCCCTGTCACGGGAAGGGTTTAAATTAATCGTGGGAAGGCACGAAGCAGACGAGTCGATGGTGGCGATTTCTTGTTCACGGAAAGGCAGAGAGGCTTTAGCTATTTTTGTTTCCTTGGTATTACTAGATATATTCGTGTATCTGATATTATGTTTTATATACGTGATTGATGTGACGATTGATTTTGTATCCGTTCGTTTTCCTTCTCATTGATATTTTATTCTTTGAGATCTATTGGGGAAGAAAAGAAGAAAAGATTTTTAAGAACTTTTAAATAGTCGAATAAAATTCGTAATAAAAATAAATTACTTTTTCTTTGGGGGGAAATTGAACACGGATATAATCAGAAAGTAATCACGTGTTTGGAGATTCGATGAATTTTCAATATTGACTTTAAATTAGTTTCTATGCGGATAAATTTTATTCTACATATTCACATGTAGAGAGGATGCGAATTAACCAACGTTCACGTACATTTAATAATTTGTACACCACGCGTTGTATATCATATTAATACATTAAATTATTAATTTATATCGTGTAATAATTATAACATGTTATTGTTATCACCTACACAAATAATATATATATATATATATATATTATGATTAAAATGATACGACGATATAATATCATATCTTTTATCTCGATAACGCACTTACTTATTTTCATATATAATTGCAAAAGAATATCGTTTCCTTTGTATTTTCTACTTTCCAATGTTAAACGAAGAATCGATGACAATCTCGCATCCGGCCCGCGGATATTACACGATCGGTACATATTTTCCTCGATTTCTAGAAACCGTCTCGCGCACAGGAATGGGCCAATACAAGGGGGGATACGTTTGTAACATCGAGCTTATAAAATTCCCTCTCTAAGTTATTGACGATCGTTGGAAACGGGGGCGATCCCTCTCTTCCCCCCTCGCGTTAAAACCTGAATGCCACGGCGATAAAACGATCCCGTAACAGCATATTTACGCTCGAATCTCGCCTGATCGAAATCAGGAAAAATCCCATCCGTCGGGAGTGTCGTGACACGAACCACGGTCCAACGGAGAACAGGCATCGATGTTGTTTTTTTTTTTTTATTATCGATGCAAATGATCGTGAAATATTCAGCGGGCAATTATTATGATACATCGATTCGTGGATGCGACATGTACGCCCACTTTTATCATTTCGAACACCCGATATCCGTCGATTAACATCGTTATTACAGCATCGGTTCATCAGAATACTGCGTGTTCCCATTGACGTATCGATCCTTTTTTTTTTTTTTCGAAAAACGAAATTT
>NW_006263502.1:1373115-1386435 GCF_000469605.1 Apis dorsata
GATCATATTTTCCATTTCGGTGTAATTGCGCCGATCGTCGATTCGTTCGTCGATTAAATTTTCGGAAGATTTTTTTTTAATTATCACAGGTCGTAGAAATTAAATTTTCGCGAGGCGTTGGATCCTGAAAAAATTCCCATTAATATTATATTGAAATATTTTAGCACATCGCGAATCGTTATTACAATTATAATTGCAAAGAATACAACGAGAATGAAATTAAAGGGAGCGTGAATAATTTTACTTTACGATAACAACGAATAATAGACGCACACGATAAATATACAAATACCTTCTATCTATTTTAAGGTATTTTTTTAACCATAACACTTTATCCATTTACATATCCCTCACCTTACTCCCTTTAACTTTCAGTCAAGTCAACTTTATTAACATTAACCTCTAAATCCCAACGTCACTCGCCACCACCGCGAGTCTCCACTTCCCTTCATCCGCACGCTCCTACTAGCCGCGCAAAATTCCCTAGAATCGATGCGGTATCGACGTCCCGTCAACCGTGATGACGGAGGACTCCAAGACTTCCGTTACCCGCACTAGATCAGATACTTTGGTAACTCGTCACAGTTTCTCATCCCTCCATAATATCCGCGCAAAAGTACAATCCAGGATAAAATCGAAATAAAAATTTTGCATTTACACGCGTATAACAGAAGAAGAAGAAGAAGGATGACGCGTTGATTTCGCAATCGATGATCGTCCGTTGACAAATGGCGAGCACGCACACGCCTCCCACAATTAATGGGGATCCTTGGGGCTCGCGAGGGTTGGATCGAAAATATATATATATACATATCGTGATTTACGAGCGTGGAATCGGAGGAAAGGAGAAATTCCACTGGTTTCTGTTCACCCTTTCCGTTTTGAATTTTCGTGCTCGCGAGAAATACCGCGGATTAGAAACGAGTGATGCGTTGATTCGAAGCAGGGTGGGGGTTTAATCGCCGTGGAACCCTCGCCTCGCCCCGTTGCATCGATGGGGGTTTAATCGTGCGACGTACCGTGGCACGGGTTTAAAATGATCGAGGTTTGAATGGTCGATAAAATTATTCTTTTCTTTTTGTAGCAAAGTTGACAAGTTGTTCTTCGATTTAATTTAAAACGTTGAGCGTAGCTTTCGTTCTCGATTTTCCAGCTCGTCGCTTAATTTAAAAAAAATAATCAAAGAGAAGAAGGGGTGGTAAAAAAGTTTTTGAAGATGGAATTCGTAACATGGATTCGTTATATAATTCACTCACTATTAAGTTAACGAAGATGCAGTGTATTCGATTTGAAATCACCTATTTTAACGTGACAGGTTATATTTGGTGACAATTCATGGAGTTATTCTATACTTGATAACAGTTTCCGATGGATCTGATTTCTCAACACGAATATCCTTTTACACATTTGGTTAAAATTGGAGATACTACAATGCGACTTATTTTTGCATTTTTATTTTATATCGAATTTAAAATTATTCCATATATATATATATTGGAAAATTTGGAAATTTTATTTTTTGTTTTGGAAGAATTTTTATCGAGATACATATATATAAAGCTCAAGCTTATACGAGGTTTAACTAGTTTCAACTTCTTTCGTTGAATTTCAATGAGAATTTATCATTGGAACAGAATACTGGAAAATTTAATACGTATTGCTATGCATGAGATTATTCTGTATCTACGCATCGTATTGTATCCAAGTTTTATATTCTATTTATCAAAGAATAAATGGATTGTCATCAAGAAGTTCTTTTATACTTTATATAAATTTTTAAAATTAGAGAACTTGATGATGATATTTCTTTCCATAATTATCCTCAAAGTTACGATAATTCAATCGATAATTAACGAATTAGAATTTGAACGTGTTTGCGGTCTTTGAGCAAATTTAAGAGACAAAAATAAGCTTAATTTTTCTGTTTTTGATTTATGTATATCGAGTTTCAATAATGCTCTGGCATTTTTCTTTTTTGCGAATATTTATTATGAAATTCAACGGCGTTGAAAATTCTGTAAAGTTTCTAACAATTTATCTAATTGGACAAGTGGACGCTCGATTCAACTCCACGAACTATGGAATTGGATGCTGATCGATAACAAAAGGAGCGAAGAAAAAAAATCGTTTTTCATGTGAAAAAATTCGAACAGAGAAATCGTGTGTTGCTCATGAACGTTTCGAACTTTAACACTTCACGTATTCAATATCCGTAATTTTTTCGCATCGAAAACAAGCGCATATCAATTGAAACTCTATTCTGTTTTCTCTCTTTTTTTTTTTATACTCTCGACAAAAAAAAACTTATTTCATAATACGATATTTCAACAGCCAAAGTTACTCGTTAATTAACTTTTCAATAGTTGAGCTAAATTATCCATAAGATTAACAAAGGATACTTAAATAAAATTTAAATAAGAAATTTATTATTAGTTTACAATTACAACTAATTTTTAATTAAACTCGTAATTTTTGAAAGCAACTATACAAGATGAACATTTCTATAAAGAAGAGAGGAAAATTGCCTATGTATAAAAAATTATATCAATTTGACTTGTTTCATTCTGAAAAATATTGAAAAATTTGATACCTAAATCCTAGATACCTAATTCAGAATTCAGAATAATTTTTGCGAATTGAATTGAGACGAGTCTAATAAAAAATCGATATCGAAAATTTCATTCGCGAGCCCGTTCTAAAAATCCCAAAATTTCCAAAAACTCGAGCGTATTTTTTCAAATACGCACGGAAGGAAGAAATTTTATTTCAGAGGAGGGATATTAAAACCATTAAAGAATGGTTATTTAGCACGATCCGGATGGAGATAGATGCAACATCGTTGTATCACCGCATCCAATTAGGCATTTAGCATAGGCCAAGACGCACGAACGTTAATCACGCTGCAAACATTCGATGGTGCACGAACGCGGAGGTCGGGCTTATTCAACGGCGACAAGCACACGGTGAAAACAGAAAACGCAAAGGTTTTTCTCATCGGAGGCGTTCGATTGCAATGGCGTCGGAGTGTGGGTTGGAGGGCCGGCCGTGGTACCGTTCCTTTGCCACAGGGGGTTCAAAGCATCGTGGCTCTGAAAGCAGCGCGGAAAAAACAAGCTGAAAGCGGCAAATACAGAACGCGGCATCGGGATCATTATCAAACAGCTGCTCGCATCTATTCAACCCGGCCAATGAATGAGCCTTGGAAAACTTTGCGATAATCCTATGGCTTATATCGATCACCGCGCCATCCCCATTCAACCGAGGGGAGGGTTGTTCCTCAAGGCGTGAAACAAGGAGGCCTAAGAAGCATTTGTAAACTGAGGAGTGAGGGGGAGGGAAGGGGTTTAAGGCTATCTCGAGACCGCTTTTTCTTGATTAGTTCCGTCGTTGGAACTCGTTCTAAAAGTTGATTCAGATCCTCTTTCTCCCTCGTCTCCTTTCGTCGAGAAGTGTTCATCGAACCATCCAAGATGTTATCATTGGAATTAATGGGTATTAAAAAAGGAAAACAGAAAGTGGAAAATCACAAGGGAAAGGTTCGAATCTCAATGTTGAAATGTGGGAAGAGATACAGGTAAAATTGACGTTTCCTTTTTGATATTTTAGAGAAAAAATTGTGTTTGCGTTTTCATACAAGTGTCTGAAGTGATTCTGTAACAGAAAAATGTTAATTTTCGTATTTGTTTCAGTTTCTAAAATCGTCCTTTAAATTTTCTACCTATTTTATCCAAACACTTTTTAAACGTTTAATAACGTTTAAGATACATATTATATATAACACAAAAAATATATATATATATTTTTATCCATCAAATGAAAATTGCATTTTTCGAATTTTATTAATAAATTCGGGTTTTTAAATAGAATAAAATTTTTAAAATACGCGGGTCAATTCGATGGCGAATGTAGTTTAAAGCTAATCAGTTTAATACCATTATCGCGTAAAATTTTTCGCAGCTTAATCAATATTTGAGGATTATTGGATATGAAATAGCCATTGCGCGTATTTACTCTCGAACGATGGACGATAAATATTTACGGTATTGTTATTTTATCGTTATATCGCCTGAGCGGGACACGGGCCGACCTTCGATTAGCCGAGCGCAAACTACCCTCTTCCGGATTGCGTTCGGCTCTTTCCTCTATCGGGAAAATTCGAAAGGGTCGATGGAAGTGAAGTTAATCGAACTCGAAATCAAAAGTTCACGGATTTCACGTTGGCTCGAAGGAAATTGAAACTTTTTCACTCGAATAATTGCAGCCTGGACGCGGCGAGGGTTGGCGTGTATCGAAACTAAATTAAATTTTTTTCACGATTAAAACGTCGGTTAGTGACAAAATAGATTAAAACTTATTTCAATATTCGCCTCGAAAACCTTTAAGAAAAAAAGAATAAAAATTCATGATATATTTTATATTTTAATGGAACGTTATATAAAAGAAGGCATGGAAAATTCTTCGAAGTTAAAATGATATATTTAATTCGATCTTATTAGAATTACGTATGCAAATGTAATTCCAATAACGTAAATTCTATTATTATATAATTATTTCATTATCATATGACGCATTATCCCTTATCTGAAGATATGGAATGTACTTTAGAATATCGGTTGGCAGGTTCGTATTAAATGCCATTTTTCTAGACTTCCTCTCGTCAATTAATATTGTCAGTTTCGATCAATTTCTTGTGGCGTAGATACAAACACCAGATATTTAATCATCAGCGCATTACACATTGAACGCCACGGGACTGGAACACTAATCCTTAACAAACAGAGGAAATCGTTTGCCTTTGCATATTCTCACGTCCCCTAAGGCTTGGATTTAAATGTGCGTGAAGCTTGATTATCCGCATCCCCGGGCAACCAACCATCATAATTTACACACATTTCGAATCTCTCGATCTCGTAAGAATTTTATTTTCCAAAGGAAAAAAAAAAAAAAAAAGAAAAAAAGAAGAAAGATTAAAACGGAACCGTGCTTTCTTATTTCCTTTCAAAATTAGAAGCGTCAAATTTATTTTTTATCAGAAGAAATTTAATTTTCATGGATTTAGAATATATCGGGATTCCACGTTTCCAGAAATTTCACGTTTCAGCGAATAACTATATATATATATATATATCGAAAACGCTATGTCGAAAATTCGAGGGTAATTGATGGATTTCTACGCCACGATCCGCTTTAAGATTCCCGTTTAATTTAACGCGCTTTCTGCAGATGCGGACGAATTTTCTAGTTAAAATCCCGTGACATAAGGCAAACACGCGGAACGATGGCCGATGTGACGAAAAACGCGAAACGACAATAAATTCGATACGATGTGGAAATTGTATTTTATCGTTTCCATCTCGCGTTCTCTCCTCCTCCTCCTCTTTTTTTTCTTTTTTTTTTTTTTTTTTTCGGTCGCCAGTTGTTCGATATCGAACTTTTCGTATGTATAAAAATACGTACCGTGAACTTTTTCGCAAAATTTTTCGGTCACATACACAATTGGTAAAGCGTGAAATGCAAAGATATAAAGCGCTGGTAAAATGAAATAAGATGAGTTTTTTTTTTTTTTTTAGGCAATTTAATTTTATTCGATATATCTCATTGTAGTTTTTATTTTCAAGTGTTTTAATATTATAGTTTTTGCTTTAAGTTTTCTATTAATTCAAATTATATATCAAAGAAATATACTTTTTCTCATAAATCTTGAGACATGAATCATATTTTTGATAATCTTCTATATTTTCTTCTATATTTTTAATTCATACATCACCTTACACTTCTTTTATTACGTAAAAATATTAAGATAAATGCCACTTTTTATGATTATACTTAATCCTTCCTGAGGCAGATAGATTATTCCAAAATTATAGCAAAAGTGTAAATGATACGATAAATAGAAAAAAAAAAAAATAAAATAAATCAAAATAGTGAAAACGAAATTTTAAATTTAAGGCAAATTTTCATAAAAATAAATATTGTTGGATTCACTTGTAATTTTTTTATTTGTACACCAGCGTTCACCGTGATTACCGTTCGATATATCGAGATCAGTCGAGTATGAAATTTCATTTGCATAATACCACAGAACGAACGAATTCATGAAAACATTTTAAAGATTACATTTTTTTTCAATTCGATTGTTGCGAACTACTCTTTCGTCCTCCATCCTGGGAATCGGTCCCAACTTTTTTAACCGCGGATAAATATCTATTGAAACGTTGAAATATGCGCGCAATTTAATTCCAATTTAATCCCCCTCTTCTCCCCCTTGATCGTTTCCAAGGGATAAAGTGAATATAGCAAATGATAAAGAGAGTGAATTTTGAAGATGGGATCGGTCGATCGATTTAATCCTCCTTAATTGTTCTTCGAATAAACAATTTTCCTCGTATACATCGTGCTACTCCGACAATGCATCATGGATATTACTTTGTCGGTGGAGATGAAGCCCAACAGTGGCGTCAACCTAGGTGACGTCGCTGACAATATGGTTACCATAAACGACATCTTGGAATTACGTTCCTCTTGATGAAAGTATAAATTAACGAACGCTCTGAAATTTAGAAAAGCGTATAGATAAGGGAAATTTTGATTAACGTCAATGACAATTTACATAAATTAATTGCACACTGTTTTGGAATATCTAAAATAAGGCAACTTATTATAAGTTTCATTCAGAGATCAGGCAGATACAAATTTTCAAATATTTTCTCCAACAATATGCTTGAATACTTTTGATTAAAAAATTATAATTTTAAAGAATATGATTCTATCTGCAAAAGATACAAGTAATAATAGCTCTTCTTTTTTCCCTGTAATAATTATAAGAATTGGAAATTTTGCAATCAATATTGCAACAAATTACGATATTTTCCTGTTTATTCATTATATGATTAATGAATAAGAGATACAATGTTAGTAGTTATATTGTTATACTTACGTTGAAAATAAAAACGCATTGGAGACAACAATTGTCGCGTATTTTCTAATCCACAAGAAACGTGTAATGAGCTCTCGACTTACTAATTCGGAATTGCATCGATAGTTTGGTAAAATGGTCGGAAACAATTTGCAGAATCACTCGAATTAACTCCGTAACACGAGACACGCAGCGTAACACGGGAAACCGCGAAATCGTTGCCTAATGCAAAACACCACAAATTTGATCCCAACACGCAAGAAACTGTGCACTTTAATCCAATATCCCAAGAAGCTACGAGACAAAATGAATTAAAAAAAAAAAAAAAGAAAAAATAAGTAAAACTTAAGAATAAAGTAAAAAAGAAAAAAAAAAGAAGAAACCTAATAATAAAACTCTTATCGTAACTCGATGTTATTAACCTAAGAATTTTAAAATTGAAAAGTTTCAAAGTACGTAAAAAAAAAAAAAAAATAAGAAAAGAAAAGAAAAAAAATCTAAATTTAGTTAAACTTTCCTTCCTTTCAGAAACTATACCTACTTCGATACTTAATTCGAATCCTCGTCAAAGTTCAACGTCATTATCCTAACAATTTCAAAAATTCCAAAACTCTTTAATAAATACCAAACTATGGAACGAATCCTTTCAAACTTTTACTACTCTCCTCAACGAATACTAAATAAATAAAGAATCCCACGCGCTTCCCTCCTTCAAATATCAACTCCACTTTTAATTTCTCCTCCGATTTCGATCTTCGATCGAATCGACACGAACTTTTTATCTTTCTCTCATCCCTGAAAGGCCTAAAAATTCATAGAGCGCGCGAAAAAGAAAAAAGAAACGAAAAAGAAAAAAAAAGGAACCGTCTAAATTTACCTTCCTTTTCATCCTTCCACAACCCTTCCCCTTCCACAAAAAGAACACAAGAGAATCTTCAGCCAGCCTTCAGGCCCTCCTCTTTAAAGAGAATTCGCGTCAAAGCCGCGGATACACTTCTAGGTCCGCCGGTGAAAAGCGGATTCGACATCGGTGTCAAGGATAAGGCGTCGCCATCCCGCGCATACGATTACGTCATCGCGTACGATTTGACGCGCATTCAGGTATCCAGGGATCACGTATGTAACCCGTCCCATATATACGAGGAGGGTTAGGTCGGGCGAAACGAGCGAAATCTGGACGCCGATAACATACGTGTACACACACACACACACACATATAAACACACATACACGTACGCGTGCATGCACGGCCATCGCATACGCATTTGCATCTGGCATCCGACTCAGACCGACCTCTCTCGTGGATATGCATGAGGATACGAGGGCAGAAATTTTGGCCAGACTTGAACCACTCGGCGGGGTTGGTACAACGTCAAGGACACGTGTACCACCACCCTCGAAACTGCATCGGCGGCCTTACTTCCGCCTCGACGAATTCCACTCCCCTTCCATTTTTCTTTTTCTTTTTTTTCTTTCTTTCTTTCTTTCTTTCTTTCTTTTTTTCTTTCTTTCTTTCGCGATGTTTATCGCGATACGTCGTCGAGATGGAAAGGGGATGGAAAGATCCACGTCCCTCCACGTTCGTGACTTTGGAACGTTTCGAGAGCTGGGTTTGGTTGCTTCGCTTTGGAAACTTGTTTCGGTAATCCGGTGGCGAGCCACCGCCTCGTCGTTTGCGTCCTTGATTGGTCGTTCGGCCAGGATTCGGGGGATGTCGAGGAAGGTGGGGCCAGCGGGGGTGGTAGAAACGGGCAGAGGAAAATTCTACGTGCAAATGTAAGTGGGGAAAAAATGGGATAACGATTTTTCTCTTTCGTACTATCGTTTTTTTTCTTTTTTCTTTTTTCTTTTTTTTTTTTTGAGAAATAGAGTTTAAAAAGTTGTAACGCGAAATCTGGTCAGTAGTAGCGGATTATTGACAAAATGTTGTTCTGTTCTTTTGTGTTACGGAAAAAAAAAAAATCAATAGAGTGAAATCTTTTCGTTTGAAAAAAAATAAAAATGTGAGAGTGAAATTTGGAAATTTGAAAATACACAGTGTGCGCGTAAAGGTTTCGAAAATTTTCGAGATTGAACAAAAGTATTGGTGTATTTGACAGATTTTCAAATTCGATTTTCAATTATTTTTCTCTTTTTTTTTCTTTTGAGAAACATAATCTCCAACGAAAATATTTTTACAAAACGTTTCTCACTTATTTTCGAATAACAAAATAACTCTCTATGAATTGCCTGTTGGCTATTCGATCGGCTATTCAGCAAATTTACAAACTGTACTTGACAAACTTTCAAACTCAATTTTCTCGAAAACGTATTATTAAAAAAAATGTTATTCCATTTTTCGAGTCACTTTTTTTGCGCCCAGAATCTTTACCTTTTCGGTAACTGCGACATACGTTACGCTTATATGCACGAATTCAGGAATTGGTTGGTTTTTCGGAGAAAGGGATGAAATATCTAATAACCGCATCGCGTCGCGTTCTCGCCATATATTAACAACGTGACAGGATTATTTATAGAATCGAGCTGTATTCTTGCGTTCAATGCATCTGAATTTATATGCATGATGCGATATAATTTCGCCACTTGAATTTCGCGAAATCTTGATTGCGTCTTTGAATCTCGCGCGGAACTCTCAATCGTGTCATTTCAATTCGCGAATATTTAACTTTTAATTTCTTCTTTTATTTATTATTTCCTGTAATTCAATTATAGAAAATATTAATTTAAGATGAAAGAATAATATGATATCATGACAAAAAAAAAGATGAGAGATTAATACAAATAAAAATGATGAAAGTGATCAACTATATTGCAACTATATCATTTTCATTGATGAACTTCAAGATATTGTTGACTGTGATTTCCTTTGAAATCTTTTGGTTCAATTCTTTCATATTACATCATATTCTTTCACATCTTGCATTGATTAACATGATTCTGAACACATTGTTATAACAAGTTTGGATTACTGCTAGTAATCAATATCTTTTCATTTCAAACGTATCGATGAAAAAAAAGGGCGTAAGATGAGACAAATTTTGATTCCAAGATTGGGAATTTTAATTATTAAACGTCTGAACTTTGATCCATTATATACTTTGGCTATGAAACATAATACTTTGAATTATCGTACGTCATATTTAACAATTCGTATCTCCTTCCCTTCAAATTCTAAAATATTAAAAATAGACAGGAGCAAAGAACATGCACGCGATAGGGGGGAGAGAATGGGGAGAGGAATAATTTAATATCTTCGGTTTAACGAGAAAAATTGCTTTAGTGGATACGATCGACCAACCAATTACGACTATAGTAGCCGGTAATTAGGCTGTTTCGTGCTGACCTCGAGCTGAGGCAAGTACGGTATTTATTCAAAATAATCTTTTAAATTTCACTCGATAAGCCACTATGAATTTAGCCGACAAATCCATCTAAATCTCCTCTCCTAGTTACGACGAGGAAAAAGGGTATAGTCGTATGAGTATATTTTGTCGTACGATCTTTTGCACATATTGCTTTTTCTTTTTTTTTTTTTAATGACAAAATGTTCTTTGAAAATTTTAAGTTGAATAATTGAGTTTCCACTATTGCGAATGAAAATTATGATTCTATGGAATATCAATGGAAAGGATGATATTAAAAGGTATTAATTTGACATAAGAAAAATTGATTTTGAGATCCATGTAACGTCATAGTTAAAGAATTTTGAAAGGGAAGAAAGTTTTTTCGTTTTTTCAATTTACTTGGGGGTGCAAAATTTCATTCCTTAAAAAAAAAAAAAAGAAAAAGAAAAACATTATTCATTCAATATCATCCATCCAGTGTGTGAATAATTGAATTTTAACGTTAAACGATCCTGCCACGTTCTTAATTTATAGCGCCATCTGTCGCGTTTTCGTGACATTTCGTGCGTTCATCATCATCCCCCCATCGTAACGAGGGATATTAACGTACGTATCACGTTCGTTCGAGATACCATTTCAATTGAATTTGCAAAGGTTTCTCGTCTCTCACATCCTTGATACACCATTACCTGAATTATGGAGGAATATTTATATAATATATGGTACATCTTCTTATTCCATCACAACAGACTATATGCCGCCATTCTTTTCTCTTCGTGTGTCTCTGATTTAAAAAGAACGACGATGCCTGGTGTAATTGAAATTAAAAGGAACGCGGTAGAGGAAAATCGATTTTCAATCATAATGATACGTCAAGTGGCGACAAATGGCGTCACCTGTAAATAAAAGTATTATTAATTAAATCTTTAACGGATTTAGAATTTTCTTTGAAATTGAAATGACCAATGAAAAATATTTTATCCATCATTATTTTTACACCTTGTTAAATTGAAAATTATCGAAAATATCGTTTGAAAACGAGAGCAATTTCATACAAAGGATTATTTCGTTATTTCTTTCTTCTCATAAAAATAACAGAATTATATCGTACAAATTGAGGTCTGTTTTTTTTCAAAGATTGTACGATTTCGAACGATCTCAATCAGAAATCAAGAGAAAAAATATCGATGCGATGAAGAAATATCTTACAACAGAAGAAGAAGTATCGTACAACAGTCGAGAGCTCTTACATCGGTCGGTTCATTTAATTCCCTCGTTACTTTTATTTCTCGCTTTAAGTCGTAATTCAATTATCGCCCCGTCTTGTTCTTCGATTCATCCTCGAGCACCGCGTGGAAAATAAGCTGCACACCGTTCGTTTGCTTAATTTTTCCTCTTTTCCTCGATCTATCAATCCACACCCTCTTCCCGCGATACGATTCCACGATCGTACGTGGCTGTTTCTTGTACAGAAAGGTTTCTTCAAATTCTTGCTAGATCGTTTCGATCCCTCGTTCGTTACAGTAGAGATCCATTTATATCCGAACATTATTTTGTTCACAAAATTTTTGTCGATTTTTCGAGCTAGATTCGATAGTTATTTGAATGATAAATCACGAAGTGATGAAATATGCGTCAGTAAATAATTAATAATATTACTGATTTGTCAAGTCACATATTATAAGTTGCAAAAATTTCTTCACAATTGAACAATATAACAATTGGATAACTTTTCGTGTTTAAAATTGAATCAAGAAGTATTGAAGCAATCAATTTCCATTTATTATTATTATTTTACTATTTAATCTTGTTGATCCATTCACCTATTTATTACGCAATTCTCATGGTACTCAATTTCTTCTTATTACATTCTCTTTCCATTCTCTAATTCCGGTGAATTGGAAGCTTATCTAACGATCGCACGAATACTTCTCGATTCCACAACTTAATTTAATTAACTTGACATAAATCATTAAACCCGATGCTTGCATTTAATATTAATATTCTTACTTTCGAAATTTACCCTCGAAATTTTAGCAAGATCATCTCCTTTACCCGGAAGTCGGCGAGTCTACATCCACTCCAATTCTCTGGATAAGTAAATCTTCGAGATTCCTCTTCGAAAAAAAGCCATGTCGTACGCGACGTCGTATTCTTTTTCATCGGGACGATCCCGTCGACTTTCCAAGAGGCAAGTTCGGTTGACTCGTTTACCGGACGGCGAAAGTTTTACGCCCGCGTTTGCAAAAGTATCCACGAAGTAAGGGCGAGAGGAGGAGCTCTCCCTTTCTCCTCCTGAGATCTGATTTCTTTTCGTGGCCGAAAATTTTCGAAAAGTTTCGAAAATTCCTCTCAGCTCCATCCGACAACGTGTGGGATACAAGCCTAAGAAGAAACAATCCGATCTATCCCATTCCCTTTCGCATCCATTCCCCCTCTCCTTTTGCTCCTCTTCGAAACCTTTGATCTCTTACTTGCGTCCCCCATTCGATATCCATTTTTTATTGGCTCTGATCAACGAAAGAATTTCAATTTGTACGTCGTTTGTTTCGCCGTTCGTGAAATATTTAAAACCGGTTTTTGCTTTATCGTTTCTGTCCTCTCGGTATGTCTCTGGTATTTTTTATTATTGGAACAACCGGGGAGAGCGGATGTTTTTCCGCGAGAGAGAAGAAGAAAGAGAGAGAGGAGGAGGGAGGGAGGGAGGGAGAAGAAAGAGCACGTATTGTTTTTCACGGATGCATTGTGTGAGAAACTGTGTGTTCTTCGGTGGCTGCATATACGTATATACATATATACGTGGCTCTCATTTTCAATGAATGTCCCAAGTTCGCTCGTTGTTGGCCCTCGAGCGACATCGTTTAGCCGGCGTGAGCTAGAAAGCGCCCATTGCGGAACAACTTCCATTACTTGATATCGCGGGACGAACTGTGTCAAATGAAAATATATGAGGGGCTTGATGTGTGCGCGTACACCGCGTGTACGTGTGAAAAGAAACTTGGACGCGAGAAGCGACAGGCTTCTGTATGGAACGTGGCACTTTTTTTTTTTTTTTTTTTT
>NW_006263502.1:1386607-1392389 GCF_000469605.1 Apis dorsata
GTTCGATACATCGAGCGATTTTACTTTGTGCCACGTTTTTACGGCGATCTACAGATCTCTCCAAATCTAAATAGAAGAGAGCATCGTTGTTGGAAGATTTATTATTCGAGGAATTTTCTAGAAATTTTGGTATTCTGGTATCAAAGTTAGCGAAAATCGAGAAGAGAGAATTTTGAATTCTTTTAAGATTATTGATGATGAATTTATATACTTAGATAATTTAAGCTGGAATTGATTTCTATCTATTCTAATATGTTCTTCTCGTTAGAAATTAAGAATAAAACTTTTTTTATCAGCTTCGTTCCATCTCCTCTGAATTTTTGTGAAAAATCAATGGGCCTAGAATAGGAGTTAAGGGCTTCAATGAATATTTGCGTGATAATTTTTGTAAAAAAATAAGATCAAAGTAAGAATTTTTACATTTACCTAAAGAGAAAATGAACATAAAAGCGTTAAAAAAATCAAGATAGAAATAAATGTAGAACCATTTACTCAAAATTCTTACCCAAAATTCTTAACCCTGTTTCAATCAACGACAAATTGAAACTACAAACCGTCTCCACGTTGGACGAAGGATGAGAATTAATTTTCAATGATTCTCGATCTTCCAAAAAAAGAAAATGGAGAAGACAGACATTTCAAATATCGCGTGTGATTTCATTTTTCCAACGTTGATCGTACGTTGGATCCAGCTCAGCGCGTTTGCCCGTCTCACTGTCGTCGAGATTTACGAAATTTTACGAGTAGGCGTCCGCTGACGTTTCCGTGAGAGGAGGTTGCGCCACCGGATGTCGTGCCACGACTCACCGCGATAAGGATACGCGCTCCCCACCAACACGTACCGCCGCGTGTTTGCCTTGTTACGTACGAGAACGTTGATACTCTCGTACGCGAATACCATTCCAGAATAGGATAGAGAACGCCTGCGCCGAAATTCCGGGATGAAAATTATGATATCTCTGAGATATGATCGGCATACCTATCGAAAGATACACCTAACTATCGAGGTTGGTGAGGTTTGTGATGAAGAATTTATTATGAAGAATATTGTGAAGAAATACGGTCGAATGGTTATTTCTTGAGAAATGGAAGATAGATGAAATGGTAATTGCAGATGTAGTTAGATAATAAAATTTGGATGCGAGAGAAAATTTAATGTATTTCTGGTTATTTTTTTAAATCGTTCTTTCACGTTTCAATGGCAATGAATTCTTCAGAATTATGAGAAATGCAAAGTGCATTGTTGAAAAAAAATAGAACACAGACACTTCACCGGGTTGGTCGAGGGAACAATTCTATATTCTATTTCAAACAAAGGTGTGACACGCTTGAAATGAAAGAAAGGGGGCGAGGTTTGAAAAATTCCTGAATTTTCCATTTCGAAAAATATCGTAACGATTAAACTTAAGATTTCAAGTTTATTATTTTTATTGAAGATTGAAGAGGTGTCAATTCGACTCTAAGAGGAAAATAAATTATTCGTCGATCGATCGATATCAAAAATAAGGATTAAAATCTTATCTTGGATCACAACAGTGGTCGATATTGAGTTCCATCCACTCCAATTAGAGCAATTAGAGACACGTTTTTTTTTCACCCTGACAAATTATTCCCGCTTTGTCGCGCACTCTCAACTTGAACTCTCAGGAGAATTTCATTTGCTACGACGGATTGGATGCTCTTCCGCAGTAGATAAATGGTTCTTAATGCGTTTTTTCTCATTCACGGGTATGTTTAAAAAATTGTACTATTTTTTACAACGGAACTTGATTAAATTGTGATTAAAGTTGTCTATTCGCGGTATTATAACGATTTATCTGAAAGAGACTTGTACGAATTTTTGTAAATAGGAATGAAAAAATGTTGTACAATAAATTACGTGTATGCATATGCATGATGGAATAAATGAAAGTATCAAAAGTATTCGTTATAATTCTATTGCATGAATAGAATAAGATTTTTGGTACAATACAAATTAATATAATATAATTTAATCAAACAAATAAAATTATAATAATATAATAAAGAGAAATTTGTTTAACTGTAGAATGCTCCTTTGATGATAAATCGTAATTCTGGAGAGATTAAAATTAATGAAACGTGGAATTAAATATAAATGTTTCGGTCTGTAAAAATAAAAAATGTAAATGCACGATGAAGATAAAAATGGATAGCATTGAAGAAGTTGAGATTTTTTTTAAAATATTTAAAGTGTCGAATGAATAAAATTTAATTTCATGTTAGTAAATTGACGGTATAATAAATAAATTCGAATGAAAAGTTGATAAACACTGAATAATAATTTCACAAATTTGATTAAACATTTAAAAAAGCTGTCTAACTAAATATTTATAATCTTCAACTGTTCTTTCGATAACGACAAAATTGTTTTGCCTCGTTATAAATAGATGTTATGATTTCCCATTCTCTTATGTTTAATCCTTTAAACATAATTTTTCTCAAATAAACAAGACAAGAATATTTTTTTTTTAACTAATAAAACAATACAGTTCACGTATAGATCAAGCGGAAACTAATTTTTCGATCCTTTGAACTTTTAATTAAAGGGATGACTTGTAAATTTAACTAAAAAAAAAAAAAAAAGGAAAAACAACAGAAAATATCAAATGTCACTCGACTTCATCCTATAAACAGGAAACAATTCTTTCATCACTTTCTTTCTTGCGAAAATAATTGAAATAATCACGTTATATAATCCATCCCAGTGCAAAGTAATATTGAAAGAATATCGAATAAATTAATTTTCAAGGCGATCCACCATCTAAATTAAAGACAATCTTACCAGAAGGGTGCACAATAACAGGAGGAAACGCACAAGTTTCCTACTGATTAATTGCAATTACCACGCTATCCGAAGTGGCGATCAAACCCTAGCGGAGAAACCTTTGACAATTAACTTACTTGATGCATACAGTCATCCATGAAATCGCCCTCTTGTTTAAGGAACGCTCTCCTCGCCAATGGTGTGTACAACAACGATAATTAATATTTGTGAAACGCAATTACCCGTTATATATTTTCATTAAAATATACATATCTAACAGAGAGAGAGAGAGAGAGAGAGAGAGAGATTTTATTAAAAACCTGTTAGACTTTAAACATTGAAACGTTCCATATATAACACAACACGATTTTGTATCACGTATACATTTTATCGATATAGAATCATATATAGATATCGGTTTGCATATTATTATTCACGATTCAGATGCTAAAATGGATGGTATAATTATTACTATCTTCGCTTCAAACTATCCGCAATCACTGTTCTTCGATAGAAGTTCTATTTACACGACGTTTCAAGTTTATTTTAAGCACGATAACATCTCGTATGCCATAAATATTTTACGTCGGCGTGCTTCTGCTATTATCATCGACAAGATCTATCAACGACAGAGAACGAAATTTATCTCGTTTAAATCTTATAAATATATGTAAATATATTTTTTTAAGAGGTCTACTCTTCGATATAAATATCATCTTTAATATACAGCTGTCGAATGCACACAGATTTGTATAATATATTTTCTAATTTATACCATTATCGAATCTTTAAAATTATTACACGATCGAGAGATTAATCATATTCTATCTCTGGTTATTATGAAAAACCGAAGGAAAATTTTAACAATCGAAATTGTTGAATTTTATCGAAAGTCCATCTAATATTAATATTACCATCGTGTTCGAAGAATATATTATCTTTAATCATTTTATCTTTAATCATTTTCAAAAAGAGAAAAAAAAATTGCCAACGATGGAACGATGTATTTATCAAAGATCAAACTGTAATAAATTTCCGAATATTATAATATATCACTGTGTGCACCCCTTACTTACGATCCGTGATTCTAAAGGGTTAATTAATCACGTTATCCATCGTTAAATTATTTTCAAAAGTCGAATCGAAAAAGAGAAAGAGAGAGAAAAAACAATACATTTATATCGAGGATATAACTATAATAAATATTTCTGAATATAATTTAACATCATCATGTATCATAACCTTTAACGAACCACGCGTAAGATTATATCACGAATATTAAATCAATCATATTTCCATCCTTAATTACTTTGAAAAGCCGGATCGAAACGGGACAAATTCCATTCTATCGAACAATTGCAATTTGACCGGCCATCGTGGATCCCGTCAACTATATCTTGACGCGTGTATATTAGGGAGTCGGGTAGCAGATCTGACTTTCAGATCTTCTCCGGTTGAGGCAGCAGACGCGAAGGGGTTAATCGCCCGGCTATAAATTACCGGGCTTGATGCATTGCTACGTGGTTGGTCGGTCGACTGAGCCCCGCGCTGCTCTTTGATATATGTATATATGCCATCCACGGGCGCACACGCGAAACACACGTACGTGGATTCGGCACGCATAACGATGTAAGACGACGTTCCATACGTATGCGTCCCCATTCTGATGCGAGCTTAGATGTAACGTTGACCGACATCTTACGCGTATACGAGATTATGTCAATAAACGAGATCGTGCCTGGTTGGATCACGATTCTTGTGAAAGTATTGCTTTCTCATTTTGTCTTATATCCGACTCGCTTGGTATTTCGATGATTCGATTTTCGAGGATCTCTATTTTTCGGATATAATTAATCTAATTTTGATGAATTTATAGATATTTGTATATATATTAAACGAAAGAATTTAATATTTTCATTACACATTAATATTCGAAATAATTAATATTCGATTAGAATTCGAAAATTTCTATTCTGGTTTAATTATAGAATGATTTTCGACCTGTTGATGGACTATATTATCACTAATTTTAATGGGCTTGAGATATATTATCGTTAAGGGCATAGTTTTAAGCGATTTGTTTTCTTTAGAAACAACAGTAGCATTTTTCTCTCCCTCCCCTCCCTCCCAGTTCAAGCTGTACTAACTAAAGCGAAAGATAACACCATGGCTGCTGTGGCTCTTATGACGATAAGAAATAACTTTTGATAAATTTAAACAATGATTGATGAGTATTTACAGCAGCTCGCGATAGAATATAATTAATTAGGGAGGTTGGATTTTTACTGCCTAAAAATTGTTGTAATTTTATTTTTCTTTCATTTTGGGTGAATGAATGAATGAATCGTACTTTTTTTTTTGTAGAGTTACATCGATTGATTCATTAGAAGCATGTGATTTTATTTTAAAAATTGAATTGATACTATTACGTATTAATTACGTGTTATTATTTATAAAAAAAACTGAATTATGAAACCAAGCAATTTTCTGTCTGAAATTTTTCTCTATACATTAATAGTTTTTGAAATTATTTCAGTTTAAGCGATGTATCTAAATGAATGAAAATGTCGAATAAAAGGCTTATATTACAAAAGATATCTCACTACTCTGTAAAATATTTCATTTTCATTTCGAATATTAATGTGTAATGAAAATATTAAATTCTTTGTTTGAAATATCTTTCACATGAAAACACGTAACATTGTTATCAAGAATAAAATTATCGATATACATTGAAAACCGCATATATAACCGCATATAATAAATGGTTTATATCTTCACGTCATAAATAACGTGATATTTTAATAAATTTTTTATTTTATTTTATACGAAAAATAAAAAATTCGAAAAAATATCGATATATTCTATTTTATGCGCTGAAAACGTAATCTCTCTCAAGGATTACTATAGATAATTATTTCATTTCTCAGGAAATTCAACAAATTTGTCAATAAATTTCTTAAAAATAATGATTCTTAAATTTAAAAAAAAAAAAAA
>NW_006263502.1:1392551-1393190 GCF_000469605.1 Apis dorsata
TTGATATTATATTTCGTTCTACAGGAAATTATTCCGGTTATTACTTCACCCCCATCGAGAGCTGCCCTCATGATGCTATTTTTCCATACCTTGAACCGGTCTAGCGTTATTCGCCCCTATAAAAAGCTCGAAATTTCATGGCAAGCCGCGTTAAGTGCGAAATTATTCAGAAAACTCGATACGATCTTCGTACGAGCGTGTACCTTGGTGAGATTGCATTCCGGGCCCTGGGTGCGTGATGTAAGAGAATCTACGATTGCTTTTGCACGTAGACCGGGGAAACTCGATGTCTCCCTCGGCGCTTTCGGTGTATTACAGGAAGCAATTATGACTGCACGTTCTTTCCGGTCGTAGATAACGACGATTCGCCCGTAAGTGAAGAATGGCCGCCGTCTTTAGCCATTTAAACACCATGGGCGCAACGGAGAGCGTTTCATTTCTCGCGGAGGACACGATTATTCATCATGGCGACGCTCAACAATTATTCGCACAATTACACTTTACCGTCGTCACTTCGATCCTCGCGGCGCAAAACTAATTCCCCTTACAACACCGATGTCGACTCTTTCCTTATCTCTCCTTGTTTACTCTTGGCACATCCTGGTACGTAGTAACGTTGATTTCCCCCCCCCCCCCCTT
>NW_006263502.1:1393434-1415566 GCF_000469605.1 Apis dorsata
TTACGATTAACTTGGAACGAACTCGTGGCATCGAATATATATCCAGTTAAATCCAGATAAAACGAGTCCTCGCCACGCCTTAAATATTCCTTCGAATTAACGGTATATTCTTTTTGCTGCGATCCTCGAGAGGCGCTTATCGCTCGCAAAGATCGCATTTAGATAACTAATAAGAGAGAGGTAATTTTTACGCCCTCGCAGATATCTCGGCAGAGCCATCTACGTGCTTAAAGCGATCCAACACTCGGCAAAAACCCGTATAATATCGTACCCGTATAATTTCGCACGCTCTTTCGAACGAGTTGACGTTGAAAACGCTCGAGAACGCGCGAATCGAACCGCGTAACGAATCCATTCCCTCGAAACGAATTTTCAACTTTCTAACCTCGTCGCGTGACAACAAACATACGCGTTTTCGCGTGTCTTCTCGCGCCGCCTCGCGTTTTTGCGGCCACCTCGTTGGCGGGTGGGGAAAAAAGGAGGATAACTCTTTGCTTACATTTCGC
The DNA here is from genome assembly GCF_000469605.1 of Apis dorsata. Lineage (NCBI taxonomy): Eukaryota > Metazoa > Arthropoda > Insecta > Hymenoptera > Apidae > Apis > Apis dorsata. The sequence goes on from NW_006263502.1 coordinate 1,393,941, forward strand.
ACGTGTACCTGTACGTGAAACGTATCGCGCGAGAAAATTACGATTGTCTGAAAATTACGATGGCCGCCGCGCGCGGTCTAATTTTTGCAAATTAATGGGGGGCAGGGAATTTATAATTAATGAAATTTGTTAGGGCGCCGGATACGTAATGGAGGAAACATGGAATATTTAATACGACAATTTGTCACTCCCCTCGTGCATAAAATAGGAACGCTTTATGAAAATTATCGGTATTCTCTATTCATGACGCACTGTTGATTAATTACCCGGCTTTAATATCGCATTTTGTTACACACTCGAAATGTTATAGACAGAGAGAGGCGAGATGCGGGAGGGGTGTTACCCGGACCGATGTATAGGAAGAGCTCCAAGCTCAAATGGCGCCATCCCGTTTGAAAATTTGCCCCGAAAGAAGGGAGTGCAACGCGGCCAGACCGTCTACCCATGAAGATAAATTCCATTCCAAAAACTCGTCTAAACAGCTCTGAATCCTCCTAACTCCTCGTTTGCACAGCTATTCATGAAATGCCCTCGCCTCTGCATTTTTTACACTTCGCGTCTCTGTATACTATTTATACGTTTTTTACGCTTTTGCAAACGCTCCGCGATCCTGCAGCCAGACTGTCTGCGCGTCAGATCCCCCGGTATACTCGACTTCTCTTCAGGCTAGACACCGAGTTTGCTTTTCCAAATTCTCGTTCTACAATTTATTTGCCTTTTACAACGAGATTCTAAATTCATCACTCGACACTCGTAACTCGATGGCAAGGATGTAACCTTGTTCGATATTACATATCGTTATTAGTGAGAGAGTTTAAATTGAGTTTTCCTAAAGTAGGACACAAATTGCACAAAGGATCGACAGATTATTGGGACATAAAATATGATATAATTTGTCCTCCTACAGAGATGAATAATTAGAAATATGCAAAAAATTAAATTGAACGATTGAAGGTTCAAGGATATCAAGGGATTTTTTTAAATCGTATTAATTATTATATTTTAAAATTTTTAGAAATTAAAAAATGGAAGATATATCTCTATATCAACACGTTTCTGAATCAACCCTCTAATAATAATATATCTATCGTTTTTCTCAATTTATATCTTCTCGATTTGCAAATTTTTACAGATAATGTAAATCATAATAAGACCAATTAGATTCGACCAATTAGACGACCAATTCGAAGATTAAACCTTACCTCCAATTTTTCGAACTTTCTCTCCTGTAAAAGCTCCCTAACCGGGATACTTTCACCAAGAATTCCCAATCTTGATTCCTCGATAAGTCAGAATAAAGGGAATACACGAAGTAAGATAGAAACTCGTGAATTCGAAACGATGGTCTGAAAAAGGACGCGAGAAAGAGAGAGAGAGAGAGAGAGAATGGATCGTCGATGGCAGAGGAACGAGGACGAAACATTCCCTTCCTCCCCCATCATCCGTCAAATCCCATTTTCGATGTCCAGAAGCTTTAGGATCGCACGCCCTCGACGGTTATTCGTGTATAGAAAACGATATACGCACGGACAAAAAGGGGGGAGAAGGAAGGGATACGCGTTTGAAAGGGATCCGCAAACGTGAATTTCCATCTGGACGATTCAATTTCTCCACGTCGTCCGTCGCGCCTCACCCCGAATGAAGAAAGGAAATCCTCGTCTCGCGCTCACCAATGGTTTCCCGCCAGATTTCTTGGGAATCGAACGTTTGGGACGTTCGTCGCGATGGAGAAAATGCGGTTTCCGCTCTTAGTCGCTTTTACGGTGGTAGCGGGAGGGGGAAACGTTAAGACGTCTATGGAAATGTCCATGGATATGTAAGAGAATGCGAGTCTCTGGTTCCTTTCCAAGCGTCTTTCAATCTTAATTTAATTTCACTTTCGTTGTTCACTGATGTATATGTTACATACTGAAAAATTTATGGAAAAATGATGTTTTTTCCTTTAAATTGGAATTTAATAATAATAATACATACTATATTTTTTTGTTCTTTTGTATGTTGTTTTGTATGTTGCATATAGATTTTTGTGTATAGACATTTGCAGTTTATGATATAGTAGAATAAGTATGAACTGGTACATAGATATTAGGTGATCGAGAAAGTTTAAAATGATTTAAAATGATTGAAGTGATCCAGGTGTGATGATCCAGGACAGAAGTTGATCGATTAATATGTTGATGACGATAACATTACGTCATGATTAATTAATAAATATATGAAGAAACTTCAAGTCAGCATACTTATAAATTATTAAGCATTGTCTCTTAATTAATTAAAAATTAACCTCGATGATAATAGATATTTTCCAAATCACTATATTTTAAATATCACCCGATGGAAACAGGATAAAATTTCTTACATTCTTCTGTGATGCTTAAATTTTGATAAAAAAATATTTTCACGAAATACGTAAAAATTCATATTTCATATTAAAACATCCGATCTTATTAGTTTTTAATATGGTGTTCGACAAAGAAACTCGGACTCGATTGGAACTGGATGGATGGATGAATTTCGTTCGTGTCATATATTTTTCACGGATATAGATGAATCGGCGCTGGGGCGACGAAATACAGAGAAGTATGGATAAAACGCAGATTCCGACGCGGCGAATTATGCTGTTTCCGTTGACGCATATTGCGTCGATATCGATCACTGCCACCTCGTCAAATTATATCGTTACGTCGATTGCCAGCCTAGACGCTATTAATTAAAGCCAGACATCCTTTAACCCGTGACCAACGAGATTTATGACTCCAACAGACGGATTTGTATGCCGTGCATTTGCGAATTCTCCTTTTTCCTCTCTCTCTCTCTTTCTCTCTCCCTTTTTTCTTTCTTTCCCTCTTTTCGTTTTAAGCTATTTTGTCGAAATGGATGTTCGTGTATGAAGGAAGGATAATGTTAAAATTGTTGTTTTTAAATTAATAATTTAAAAATCGTAATTGTAATTTTATTGTACTATATATAATTTTTGTTTCGTTAAGTCGGAAGATTATAAGGGATATTATGTCATGTTAGAATTTATAATGCAATTGTTAACACATAAGTAATAAATAGATAATAATTTAATAATATCAAGAAATGATATCTAAATGAAAATGTGCGATGACAAATATTCATATTCATTGTGTATATGGAACAAATTAATTGAACAATAGAAAATGATTTTCAGAAATGAATTTATAATTTCTTTACGCTGGTTATTTTTATATCCAATTTCAAGAATTGAAAGAAAAAAGAAAAAATTGAAACCAAGAAAGAAGATTCGTCATCTCAAACACACTTATAGAAACGGATTAAAATTTTTAAATTAATTATTTTTAACATTAACAATATTACGAATTCGAGAACTCGTTGAAATCGATAATGTTGAGCCGAAAATAGAGTTATCTTTCAATTTCCCCGTAATTGTCGTTAAATCTCTATTAGCCACCAGTTTAATTAAAAGTATATAATTATTCTCGGAGAACATTCGTTCTTTCCAGTCCAATTATTCCAATCAATCCTTCAATCGCGAGCTATCCTCCCGATAAATCCGCAAACGGAGAACGTAACGAAGCTTGGAATACTTGGAATCGCTCGATACTCAAATAAATACTATTTTATCGGAACAAAAAAAGTATCCTACGTCCCTTTCACGACTCACAAATTTCTCTTTTCCAATGATATTCGAATCAGAACATTATTCACCCGCGTACTTTTTGGCAGAGAGATCTCCTCCTCCCCCCTCTCCCCCTCTTTTTGAAACGAAACTTTGGAAATAAAATTAAAGAGGAGACGCGCGAGTTACAAATTCCAAGTTTCACGGCGAATGTCGATCGGCGACAGCAGACGTCGGGTCGAGTTTCCGGAAACTGAGACTCGCTGTCGTATCCGCGGTGTCTAATGCCCGAGAAACACGCCGAGACGTTGGAAATTTGCAATGGAATGGGATAAAACGGGGACGTGTATGTAAAAAGAGGTTTATTAGGGAGGAACGTTTATCGAAACGACGCGAGATCGAGGAGATTTCATCACGTGAGGGAGAAGAAAATAACGTTTACTGATTTGAAAATTTGAACAAGGTCAAACGATAGAATCAAAATAATTCCTTCTTGGATTAATTTTTAATGCTAGCTAGGAACCATTGATTTATTAGGATTAATCGGAGCGTTTAACAGGCAACTGTTCGTTATTTCAGTAAGTTTATTTTAAGTTATAAATTATATGTTCAATTTATCGGTTAAAGCTGATAAAATAGTAGAATCGAAGGAAATAAAGTGATACAAAGAAATACTTTATTTTGTAAAGAAATATGTGAAATTTAATTCGAAAAGATTTTTCATATCCACGGATGGGCGTTCGATGTTTTATCTATTTTTAATTTTTTAATGTGAATTTTTAGAATTCCACGGATCGGGAATATATGTTACTTTACAAATTTCGGGATTACAAAAATGGATACAAAAATGAATTAAAATTAATAATCGGCAAGAACCTATTCAATTTCACTCTTTATTTTCGAATGTTAAAAAATTCACGCGGATGACTTCGCCGATTATTGCTTTGTTGCATTAAATTAAAGAATTAATCGAACGAAATTTGTTAATGACAATGCCTCTGAAATTCACTTCCGTATTTATAATTCAAAAATTCGTGAAAAACCGATATTTTCATTCTGCATTCGTTATTTCATTATATACGCATTACATAAGCGCGCGAACGTATCGCAAACGTATCCGTGCTTTAAAAATTACGCGCGCTAAAAATATACATATATTTATGCGCGTAGATTAATATACGCGAAAAAAAAACCTCCGTTAATACGTGCTTCGCGAAGGAATAAATTCTAGAAAAAAAAAAAAAAAAGTCTAATCCGAAAATAGCAATACACGTTTTACAAAATAAATATAAATTCAAATAAAATCGAATTGCAAAATTGGATGGAGGGAAGCGAGAGTTGTACGACGTTGCAGAATTTTGCTGGAAAAGTGAAAACGCTTTGACGGTGGTCCCTTTCATGCCAGTGATCGACCGTGAATGACATTAACGCGAAATTTCGCCGCCACGTTGAAACTACGCTCTTATTTCTCCTTTCTACCCGCTTACCACCTACCTACCTACCTACCAACCAACCAACCTCTCCAACCCCCCACAGGGTCGTCGCCACTTCACGCTACGAACCTACCCTCTACTCCACGCTCACTTGGCTTTGTTTCTCCTTTTATCAAGTCGCTTCCTTCCCTTGTATCGCGTCGCCAATTTCACTGTCTCGGCTCGGGTCGACCAAAGGAATTCCGCGACTCGGTCTTTTATATCCTTTAAAAAGATTTTCCCGTACTTTAATGAAAAAAGCTTTCTCCGTGGGGCAGTCGCTACTACTCGACTCGCGCAACATCCTCCCTCCCTGACCTCTTCATTCTTCGGCAACCCCCTCCCCTCCGCCTCTTTTGAATTCTGCTTATTTTCTTCCCTACCTCTCCATCTATAAATATCATCTCGACTTTGTCCCTCCCCCCGTGCTCGGACAAAGTGGAGAGAAAATTTAAGGGATGATGACGTTTTTTAAGGGTGAAAGAAACGCGAAACTTGGAACGCAAAAATTTCTGCCTTATTTCACAAGTATCGCGAGTGATTGAAAACGATGATGTAGCGCTATCTCTGTTTCCTTTTCATCTAAACAGGAAATTAAAGTCATGCGAATCCGGGAAAATGATCTTCAGTGGAATTCAGTCCTTTGAATTTTCTAATGTTATTTTTTTGATTTGTATTTTTTTCATTTCATCGAGCTTCTTCTTCTTTTCATTCTTTTTCTTTCCTATGTATTTCCTCCTCTCAAAGAACATGGACGAAAATAATTATCTTTCTTAATAATTTCGTATCTTTATTCGTGCTTGTTCGATCCTCTTGATAGTTTTCTTTATTCGCAAGCCTGTCCCTCGAGGCTCTCCCTTTGCTTCTCCTTGAAATAAACCTGCTTTGCGCCTATTCTTTTATCATTTTGGATGCTGAATGAAACTCAGATCTTTTTGATACACTTGACGTAAAGGATTCGTGAAACATTCTCTATTTGTCACATTTCTGTATAAGATTCCTCTTGAATTCCGAATTGCCATCTTTTTGATACGCTTTGCGCCATCTTTCTCTTAGTAATTGTGAGTAGTAGCTTATGATCAGTATCGATTTCTAATGACGAGAAATCATAGATGTATGATTTTTTGGCTATTGAAAATAATTTCTATATTTCCATTCATTTTTTAATATTCGAAATTATTAATAATAATGTTATTTTAAATTACCTAGTGTAAGTTGTTTCAAAAATATTAGTCACAAATTAAAGCTATTTAAAAATTTCTCAAAATATTCCATACGATTTACAATTCTACTAGTATTATTTTTCTACTAGTATTAACTTAAATATTCGAATAATTTCGATAATTTTATACAACTCGATTTTCACAATATACATATATATATTGGTCCTCTACATTTTCCGATACACCATGGTCTTTTAAATAAATATTGGACCACAAGATAGCTCGAAAATTATGAGGAACACCGGTATCGCGTCCATAACCATATCTTCCCCTTGTTTCTAAAAACTTTTCCTCGCCGAGACTCGAGGCCAGCGCCCGATAGGCGCTGATAAGTAACAATAAGAAACTCGTTTCGATGACAATCAGCGCGTTGAAAGTTTATACGTACACGTACGTGTTACGTACAAAGGATTCTGATAACGAATTTTCGATCCAAGGTGGAACACATCTCCCGCGGCAACGATGAAAATGAAAAGTAACCGGATCCCTTGTCGAATCCGTGGAAACGCGGTGGCGAGCGCAAATTGCTTGTCACAAGCATAGAGGCCGCGCGACGATCAAAGGAACGTTTGATAATCTAACGTGTCAAAAGATACTCGAGGGGTATTTTCCAGGGCGTCATTCGATCGCCGCGCGATTGCGTGTCCCGACACCGATCCAGGCGTGATCACTTGTCACACAGGGAGGATTCGAACGCGCGTTTGTGATCTGTCTGTGATTCGTGAAATAGGAAAATCCGTAGAGAAACGTGTCGAAGGATAACCGTGCAGCCTGGATATCTATTCCGAGTTGCGAGGGATCCGTTTTGGTCGAAGGAAGATATACGGTATCGAGGCTCTCTCTGGCTGGGTTGGCTGGAGAATGGGCCTGCGCTAATGACGAATGCGCGCTCTAACAACCGTTTACCATCGCACCGCCATTACAGAAATTGCCTCCGGCCGCGCCGTGATTGCTTAGATTCATGCCGATCTTTTCGGAGGAAGAAATCCAAATTCGACGATAATCTGGAATTCTAGAGATTTTCTTTGCTATTCGTAGTTTTTCTCGTTCTTTTTCTTTTTCCCTTTTCTTTTCTTTGGAAGATTTGCATATTTTAGTTTCGAAGATGATACGATCTTTTGGTGGATGAAGATATAAGGGGTTGTTGTAAATTAGTTCGTGCTGTCAAAAGATTTGATTTCTTATATCGATTTTGATAGTTTCCTAGAATTTTAAGACACAAAATTTTCATTCAAGATAAAATTTTCGACCAACCTTGCGATTTTGAAAACGGAATTTTGTGCACGTTTGATATTTATGATATTTAAAAGCCGATTTTCTTTCAACTTGCATCGTTTCATTTTGCATCGTAGACTCTTCCCAATCTCGATTCCGCTATAAATTACTTGGAACGAGCAAAATCTAAGATTCTCCTCTTTTCTTTTTCTCTCGAACAACTGTAGATCGTCAACTTGCAATACACAAGTTGCTCGATCGCCGATGATTCGTGACGGATGCGCAGCTTCCAGTTTCGAGATCCATTTCAGACAATATCGCGGACAGGTTTGCGCAATCCTGGCAGATACGCTATCGGGAGCAGCAGCGGGCGGAGATAGCGGTCGGCATAAGCAGAGCGGAGAGGCAAAGACGAGAGTCAGGGGGCGTGAGGTTAGCGCGAGAGGGGGGTCGAGGATCTGGCCGGTTGTCACAAACTAACCCGAGTGATCTATGGCTCTAATTAATGGCAATCTCCGGAGGGCACTAGCTTTCCGCGTGGATTTCAATTATCTTCCATCAGTTTACCCGAATTCCTCCCCCCTGCCCGATAAACCGATTAAAGTTTTTGTAATACGAGTCCACATTGCAAACTCCATTTAACAACGATTCGAGGATTCGAGGTGGCTCGAGTTTGTTTGTCGTCGCGTTTGTCACCGCAATACGTCCAATTGGAGGAACGATCGATCGATCCGTGACCTGGTAGATTGAAAGCAAAATTAGGATTTTGTGATTTTTATCACCTTATCACCACACGAATACGAATATGATCGATAATTTGAAATTTCTCTTCTCTTAATTCGATATACTCAATGACGATTGAGGAACTCGTGTCTGATTAATCGTTGACTAATACTACTCGAATCTTTATTACTAAATTTTACCATTTTATTTTTGTCATTTACACTATTGGGATTAATTGATAATTTTGCAATAATGAGTACATATTAGTTATTATCGTTAATCGATTCGCAATTACCCAAAAACTTGCGAGAAATTTTGATCCAACCGGGTATAACGGTATAAAATTTAACAGTCGAAATTACCAAATAAAATTCAATAATTTACTTCTCCAAAATATAATCGAAGATAACTGCGATGAAAAACGATCACGACTCTACGAATTCAAGCATTTTGATAAATAATTACTTAAAGTAACTTTGTTCAAACGGGATCAATGCCCGTTGAACTCTGATTCCAACCTAATTTTTATTACAACCTTTCCCCTTTAATTATCCATCCTCCTCATCATCTCCTTCTCTCTATTCCATTTATGATACCCTTCTTTTCAACGACTTAATTTAATACCTCTCCCTCCACCCATCCACAATCTCTCCATTAACGATCCACGCACGTACGAATGATATCTCGTCTGAGGCTGATAGCTTCCCCGGCCGAAGTTTTGATGTCGTCCCACCGTATCCACCACGGGATCGATTATCCGCGTATACACGTTCATTACCGAAAGCGGCGGCAAATTATGTTTGCACGCGGTAACTTGGATGATTGGAATAGTGGTACCAAGACGTCTCTTCGAGGAACGAACGGAAATATTCATGAGATATGCGTATAACATCGTATATAGAATATGTAATGGGAAAAGCCGCAAGTCTGATGTAATTAACAGGTTTGCTCACACCGGTCTACATATACTATATACATATATATACATATATATACCTGGATATATAATACATCTCGTTTCACCTGTTCGATCGTTCGGCTTACGAAAAGCTCCACCATGAGCGACTAAAACGCGTATTATCGTTTCGCCAAACGCGTACATGCTACCATGTGTTACTATGTACAGTGTAGATACGTATCTAGAAAAACTGCGCGGTCAGAGGAGGAAAAAAACCGCACGACTATTCGTGTTCACGAGGCGAGATTGTATGCGTACGTGTATGTATGCGTGGGTGTGTAACTCTTTCCGGGAGCAGCTCGCAACTGCTGTTTACGGTATACGACGCGTGAGCATCGATACAGAAGGCGGACTTCCCGCAAGAAGGGAGTGTGGTCCATGGTACACGCTATAAAGGTAATTCACTTTTCCGCGTGCGTCACTCGATATCGCGTAGCATATCCCCAGCGTCGAAGCGCGGCTCGAATCAAAATGTACGGGGTAAGTTAAGCTGTTTCTCCATTTTCCCCCTTGCCTTCGAGCTCCTGTACACAGGAGCGTGGAATCCTGTTCGATGCGTTTTCTCTATCGATGAAAGAATTTTTCGAAACGAATCGAGAGCTTCTTTTTTTTAAATTTGTTCTCTTTTCTCTCTGTTAGGAGAAGATTTATCGACCGATGATAAAATCGTACACGTTGTTTTAGAATGTAGAGTGTTGATGTGAAACGTTGATTCGTGGAACGTACCCTTTGGAGGAACGATTCTAGAAGGCAAAATAAGAGAGTTAATTGATCACAAATTTCGTTTGCATTTAGATGAAATAGGACAAAGATGAGATTGTATTTCACGTTCCTCTTCGAATATTTATTTTCGAAATTTTAATTTTGAGGTTAGTATTATATTATCACAACGATGGCAGAACTTTCTCTTGATTAATCAAGCTTCGCCTCGCAGAAAGATGTCACAAAGTTCGTCAGATGGGTTTTCATCATTCAGTCGATAGATCCCTCGAGGGAGTGAATAACGATCCTTCTATGGATCTATGGTTACGACTGCATAGCCTCTCCGAGTATTCCCCATCTGCCCTTTTACTCTCCAGGGTGGAGTAGAGTCCACGATACGTAATAAATTAACGTATCTCTCGATGAGGTCTACTTGGACCGATACTGAAAGAAGATTAAAAATCATTCCCTTGTATCCTCGTATTTATTTTTTATTCAACGTTGTTGGCGCAATTTAACGCCACTTTGGTTAAAGATCGTCGTAAATAACACATCCCTTTCACGATTTCACTCGTAATCAAAGCTCTTGTATTATAATTCACGTCCCGATTATTTATTGAAAGCGCTTGTGTTGCCTCCCTCTTTTTGAACACGCAACACAACAAATTGCAAATTATTAAAAGGGGATAGGGTGAAAGAGCGCGGAATGGGACGCGGAGGAAATTAAAAATGCACGATGCTGCGAAATTATTTTAACGAAGAACCATATAATTAACACTTGAACAACTGATCTGTAATGCAAATTATTAAAAGGGAGATACAGGATGGATTATAAATGCATAATGCAGATTCTAACGAAATTCATTTAAGGGGGAAAAAAACATGTGTTATGATATTATGGAACGATGGAATTTAACTCGAAACAACTGACCTGGAATGTAAATGCTTGAAAATATTATATACACATGTATATATATATAATTACAAAATATTGTAAAAGTGATCATTTTTATTTAAATTGTTACCAAATATTAATTCGATCGAAAATAATGCTTTAATGATAATTGGAAAAATAAAATCTGTCATTTTGATGAATATTAGTCTTTGAAAATTTTATCATAGAGATATTACATTTAAGGCTTTCTATATATATATGTATAATAATAAAATTAACAATTCCATGCAAGGATTGTTTCTGAATTTTCGATACGTTGATGATGACACTTTGAATTTCTGATTAAATATTTACGAAATTTTTGTTCTGAAAGGACTTGGCTTACGTCCAAAATTCTCAACAATAACTCTATTATTAAAATAACGATTAAATATGAATCGAAACTTGTTTAAGCTTAAATTTACTATCACGGATCGAAGAACGATGATTCAAATTCAAACACAGAAAATTAATATTGAGTTATTCGGATCCAAGATTTTATTTCAAATACGATGTTTTCGTATACCTGACGGATTCTTGCCACGGGAAGATTTTCGAACGTGGCGTAGCTTTGGCAGAATGCCCAGTCGCCAGAAACCTAGCCTCGGCTCTATTTACTCGAGAAATTCCAGTGATTATCGGCAAAGGATTTACAGTAGTCCCTCTTTCGTTGCCATCTCTGTGAGAAGTTGCTGATTAGAAGTTTACATACGAGGGAGAAACACCGCGCCAACCGGTCAAAGAAATCCTGGTCCATTTCAATCGAGGCCACCATTTAAAAAATTCGACATTCTTCGCAAATAATTTTTATTCATCTCATTTATATCGAATTCCTCCTATTTATTTTGCTTGCAATTATTATATTTATCTTAATCAATCAGTTTTTCCGAATATTGAGTAATTTTTGTGAATTTCTGAATTCGTTCTGTTCCCTTCAAACGAAATTTATTTCGATTTTTAATCCTCTACAATGATTTTTTTTAAACAATATTTATTGTTTTGTACATCAAAGGATTTTCATATTAAACGAAATTCACGGAATGCAAATACGAATAGTAATTTCGTTTAAAAATTAGATAGATTTTTGTTTATGAAAGAATCATAACATAATTTCAATCCCAATTCTTCTTCTTCTAAATCCAAAAATTTTTTCAAGAATATACGAATTACTGATCGATTCCATTCTTCAAATTTTAATTCCAACATCAAAATGTAAGGGCAACATTCAAATAATAATTAATCTCTCGATCTCGATCTTGATAAGATTTTTGTTCTCTCTGTCGCAAAACTCACATTTCTATAAATTTTCAAACGTCCCAATCTTCTTTTGATTCGCAAGATCGAGAGGGAGGGGGTGCGCGAAATCAAAAATCCTTCGTTATTCTTCCATCCCGGGGTAACCTCAATCTTTCATGCAATTCGTTTCCCTCCAATGTACACATTTTCCACGTGTTTGCATAGTATATCTATTCTTGGCCAATTGCCCCCCGTGGCTTCTGTTTTACGCCGTTCCATCCGATGTTCGTTATTTATATTTTTAAAACGCATTGCCGCGCGGATTTTTGTTTCGAATGTATATAAATTCCAAACGCAAATAGCCAATGAATAAACAAAGAAAAAAAAAAAAAAAAAAAAAAAAAAAAGAAAAAAGAAAAAATATAGAGCGAGCCAGAGTCGCAAAAATATACAATATATTTTATTGTTTCGTATACACGAAGTGGGCTTTAAACGAACGTTTGCGATATTTATTGCCGTGGGATACGTTTTCTGCGTATGTCACGTAAATAAAAATCGTTTATAATTGAAAATGAAAAAAAAAAAGACAGACATTGTAATCTGAAAAGAAAGGAATCGAATTGCAGAATCTTGGAAACTTACTGTAATATAAAAAAAATATCTCGAAACAGATGTTCGCAAAAATTTTCGAAAAAATTCTAAAATAACTTTTCTTATCGATATATAAAAAATTTAACGAAGAACTCTGCGTGATCGTGTTCCAAAGTTAAAATTGTCATCCAATCACGTATCTTGATTAATTTAATTTCAACAAATTTTAGCGATAATCGACGAATCAAATTCATTCAAAAAAAGAACCAACTACATCCTCTTCTATTAACTTTGATAACCTCCTCCAACACAAAGTTCAAAGAGAGAGAAATCGAATTAACGAATCGAAATCGGTAAGAAGACACGTGAGAGACGCGAAGAAAGACCTTCTCGATTTTCTGCCGGTTCATCGAGTCGTACGTCTCGCTCGAAGATCGAATCGGCGCCGAAAGGGCTGGAAACTGGTATTAAAGAGCCCGAGGCGTCGGATGGAAAACGTCGCGTGCACTATATAGAAGGGAGGGAGAGGGAGAGGTGGCTGGTCTCGATTCGAGTCCAACGAGAGACGAAAGAGAAAGAGCTGGTATTTATGAAGACGTCGCAATCAAGCGATCGTCGACGAGACGACGTCTGCGACGATTACTTCGACCGAGGTCGAGGCGAGATTCCGCGCCTGCCCCCCGGACATCTCGTGAATTAAACGCGCGTTCCCCTTTAGGCTTGCCGTTAGAATGACCCATATACGGTGCGGATTCGTCGCTGTTCAAGCGTTTTGTTCGACGAGAGATGAGTCTCTCTTTCTCTCTCTAATAGGAATAATGTTCAGGAATAAGCGTATTCCGTGATTCGAATGTTTCTGAGGATTTTTTTTGCGAAAAGGAATTAGGGTAATTTAGGATGAGAAAATGTATAAGGAAATGGGAGAGATGAAAAGGTTATTTTTTTGATTTTTTAGTTTCAATAGGTTTCGATCTTTTGTGCTCCAAAGTTTATACATCTAAAAATAGTAAAAGTTAATTTATATAACATGTTATTAAGATTACCTTAATGTTTCTGAATGAAACAATTTTCTCAAAGATATTCTCAACAAATTTAAAATTGATAATACCCAATTTTTTGAGATTTCTCAGAAAAAAAGTTAAATTGCTCGTGTTAGATAACTGATTTAACGCATACGAAACGTCTCATTCCATCATTTGATCGATCTCTCTTTAAATTTAATTCAAAATCGTGGACGTCTTTCCAAACTTTGAACCAGGGCCACGTGGTGATGATTATAGGTTATTTCTGAGAAGTATGAAACCTTACGAAGTCTAAGAGGATCATGATATACCATCGTGGACAAAGTTTCGATCTGCGTGTCGGGTATACGTTCGACGTGTTCAAAGTATACATAAATAGTTGGCTTGAAAGCTTGGTTTCTCATTTATTAATCAGTTAACCGAACCGAAGAGGGAAGAAGGGGGATGATAAGTGATCCTCGAATGTATCGAATAGAAATTTGTCCAGAATTCCCTCGAGCAAACTTTCGTAGTAAGTGTGCGCATGCACACAAATACTGTTGGCCAACTTTCTTCTAATTCGAAGAAAATCAGTTTCGTTAAGAATTTTAGCGGTACATAATAATAAGAAGCTTTGCGTGTAGCGGAAACTTTGCACGGTTTGAACTTTTGAACAACGATTCCTCGAGGAAACTCGGGGAGTCCTTCCCTCTTTCGATTAAACGAACCGGTTATCCCGATTAATTAACCGCGAAACACAATACACTCGAATGCAACATTGTCGATGAAAATTGTACGAACGAATCGTATCGTTTCTCTTCTCGAGCTCCTCTTGAAAATCATTGATATATAATCACGGTGAATCAAATTTGCAGATCGCAATACTGATAATTACATTTAATAGCGCTTCGATCATGCGTGTGACGGAGGAATATTAGGGGTGAGCGAAACCGCGGGATGATTAATTAATTTAGCGCGTAGCTTTGTTAATTTATGATCGAAATGAATGATATCTCGTATTGTAAATCATTTCGTATTTCCAAACGCGTGTTTGCAATTAATTACACGTAAGCCCCCGGATCTGTATAGGATCCGCATAGGATTTGATTCGCAAGGAGCGATTCGAGAGATGGAAGATAGAAAGATGATATATATTCTAAATTTCCCGTTACTCTTTCCACCTCTTACAACAATACAAAAATTTTCGACAGATTTAAATCATCTTATTGGATCTATCGATAAAAAAGAAAAAATTGGCAGAGTTTATAATCTTCTTACGATTATCATTCGAAAATTTCGCAAAATTAGAAAAATTACGGAACGATTTATCCCGATATATATACGATGTATAATTTCATCTCATGCCCTCCGGCAAATTGATAATAACTGGTGAATGGTGTAGGAATTTCGAGAAGAGCCTTTGACAGGATGGTTCAGGCCATCAGGTCTGAAATTACGATTCAATGGTCTAATAGAATACGAAATTTCCGTGGAAACTGGCTACCGACAAACCGGAACAACTTGTAACTCGCGGACTCAAAGCTAAATGCCGATAGGGGCGTGTGCACAGAGCTCGATCCACCCGCGAAATCCTTCCTCCCCACGATATGATACAATATCGTGATGTATACAACGCTCGAATCGAATCGTTAATGAATCATCCTTGGAAAGTCGAGTTTCCGGCCGATCGTTCATTAATCTCGAATCACGTTCCCATCCACGTCCCGATTGCCCGGGCGGCGCAATTTATTCCTTCGAACGAATAAACTTCGTTCCTCGGGCTTTACGCTCGAGATTTTATCGCGGAGAAAGATGGTATAAACTCGGGAATTCGAATTGCCCTCGTTCGAATTCTCAGTCTCGCGGTGGTGATCTGGAACCGCACTGAAATTAGATAGCCACGATGGCGACGGCGAGCCCCGCGGTTTTAGAGCCCCGGTTTTAAAAGGAAAAAAAATTTGCAAGTTTACCAACAGCTCGAGGAGGGAAAACGCGTTCGCCTTTGATTAATCGCAGGTGGGAATCGTTCGAGCAACGAGGATATCGTAAAAAGTTGTACGATGCCGAGAAATCGGTCGGTTATCGGGAAAGCGATAAAAATTACCGTTATCATCAACGCGGCTATTCAACGGCAATGCACGCGACCAGAGCTAATTAACCAATTTGCATGATCGATTCCCCTCCCCCGTTTCTGATATTTTCCGCATCGGGGACTGAAATGCGGAAATTTATTATTACACCACTCGCGTAAAAAATCAGAGTAATTTTTAATATTCTTTTTTTTAAATTTAAAGGTCTAAATGATATTTTGATAATTATTTTTTTATGAATTTCATCCCTTTAATTGCTGTTCCCTGTGCATTTATGTTTTCGAATCTTTCTTTTCTCTTTTGGATTATTTTGCAAATATCCAGAATTTTTTCTCTCTAAATCGGCTAATTTGATGATTGGTGGATGGATTCTCAATCGCTTGTTGCACATTTTATTGCTATATAATAAAAAAAATAATAAGATATTATAATTCACTCACGAGCTTTCAAATATTATTGAAACGCGAAAAATATTGAAAATAATTCCAATTTTTTAATCCCAGACTATATTTTCCCTTCCTTCTCTCTCTTCTTTCGCTCTCCCTACTCGAAAAGACCTGAAGATCCAATTGTTCCAAAGACTCCAATTTTCCGCCAAGAATTTTCTTGAGATCTAAAAAGATTCCAATTGTATCGTGAAATATTTTCAATCAATTCCTTACATCCTTTCAAACAATATCTCCTTTTATCAACAATTTGTATGGAGGGAAGAGAGAAGGGGGGGAGGTGCAGGAAAAATCAATTTCCCCAACAAAGATGAAATATACGCGATTCGAAGATTTCTCTAAACACGATCTTGCAATCCGATGTAAGACATTTCGATTTACAGATGCAATTCCACAATTTCTCGACCATTTCGAGTTTAACGAGATGAAAGCAACCGAAGACGTCCAAGCGAGGAGAGAGGGGAGGGGGGGGAAATATCAGACGTCTACGTCGCTGTCTTCGTCTTATCTTCGAGATAGAAAAATGTTGGAGCGAAAAAAAAAGAAAGAAAAAAGAGAGAGAGAAAGAGAGTAAGAATGGGCGGGAGATGGAAGAGTGGTTGAAGTTAATCCGTAAGAATCTAAATTAAGGAACGAGGGTCAAGTTGGGATGGATATCTCAGAAGCTAGTTCCGGCGGAATAATTAGCCGGAGAGGTAAATTCGTCGTTCCGCAGCCTTACCACAGGGAAGAATTTCGTAGAATTTAGCCAATTTGAAATTATTCCGCCAACTACACCTAATTACTTGACACCGGCCTGGAAAAGAGCATCTCGGCTTCCTTTCGGCTATCTTCAATTTATCTACAACGCCTCCCCCAGGCGGCGAGAGAAAACTCGCGAGATCTAACAAACAGAATTGTTTCTTAACACGGTTAAAAAATAAATTCGTAAAATTCGAAACGATTCGATTTTTATTCGATCTCGTCGTCAGAAAGTAAAATTGTATTCGATATAATTAGAATAGAAATAATTAAATATCAGATTTCAATTTGGTATAGACTTTTAAACGGTTGGTTAAATCTTTTACGCCAATCGAAAAGATCGGAAAGATTAATCGAAAATTTTAGGATTTTAATAAGTAAGTAAGTGAGATGAATTCCAGTAATATGTAATAGATTCTCGTTTAAACGATGATTAAAAGTTGTCGAGAGAGTTTAAATATTTGACACCGTTGAGTGTTTTAATTGGAGAACGGAGTTTGACCGCCATACTTTTTTTTACGATAGAATCGTTTCGAATTTCGAACAGAGAGTAATTAACACTAGTAGAAACGTAACATCCAAAAAATTCTCAACGTTATAAATTATTTCAATATTTCCATGTTTCTCAATATTTTTCTATTTCCGATTCCAATCAATATATAAAAATTTTTTTTATCAAAATATTGACACGTTAAAATTCCAAAATGGAAAACCAATAGAAAAACGCGTAACTTTTAGCATCAGATATATTGACCGATATGTAGATACACATTGAAACTCATTTTAATTTATACTAAACGTAATGAGAAAGGAAATACGAAGAGACAGATTCGTCAGAGAGATAGATTTACAATTCCAAATTTTTATGGAATGTATGCATCGATTAACAGAAACATATTCGAACTCGTTCAAACCGCGAGATACGAGGTAAAAGAGATATGGAATTAGATCTGGTTAACGAATTGGTAAACGATCGAGAGCACAATTACATCGCATTAATTATTCGGACATATTGATAAGATATATCTTCGATATAAATTACTAATTAAAACAAAATAGAGACGTATTCAATTCTGCGTGTTAAATGGCTAATCCTTATTAATACGTATAATTACATATTAATTTATCACAAGAGATCAAATCAAATTGATCTTGAGTATAATTTTAAATCATTATCGCGTATATACAAGCGCAACGATCAATTTACAAACGCAATAAAAGATTGGTGTTGCGTATGGCATATTGATTGTGCAATTCGATCGAATGACCGACGATAATAATTTAGCAACGAAATTTTAATTAAAACAGACGATTATAGGATAATCCTGTATTCCAAAATTACGACCAATTATGAGAATCATTATACTGAGAATTTAATTATAGGAAATGATCGAAACTAATTAGCCATTGACGAATAGCGAATAAAAAGATTAACGTTATATATATATATATACTTTCTCAAAGATACGTGATTTCTATTTGGCGTTAATGCCTGCCGAGTTATCGAGCACGGTGTATTCAACGATGCTTACCCCGATTCCCTGAGCTGAAGATATTACATCGAACCATAAGTCCTCTTCAGGATGCAGTGGAACTCGTAACACAATTTCCCCGAACCGCGCTGTGAAACGAGTACGCAGGGGAATCATTGCTGATAACGTTCGCGAATACACGGCCATAACTTCCTTGCATCCCTTTCGAATCCCATACTCGTGGAAACGTTAACTTGCACTTCATCGTATTACCTCCACGGAATGTTTGATTACCGAACAAGAACGATATTGTGAAAATTGTTCCTTCTTTCCAATCTTTGTAACATTTTTTCTTTTTTTTTTCTTTTTTTTTTTTTTTGATTTGAAAGAATACTTCATTCTCGAGACGATCGAAACTGAAAAATAATGTTATTTTTATCTAGGAAATTGGTCATCTTTTTCTACGATGTGTTATTCTTTTCCATTTATTCTTACATCTATCTTATACTGTATTCTACTATACTTATTTCTATTTCAATATTTAAAATGATAGGAAAGATCTATTGCAGATTCTTGAACGTAGCAAAGAATATTTCGATCTATTTTAAAATTCTTTATTCGTTCGAGAAAATGGACAGAAACAAATTTCCAATTCCGAGTATTAGACGAGTATCTCTTCCAGTATATTCCAATTTTCGTTTAAATCAACTCCTAATCATTCCCATTGCTCCTGTTCTTAAGAAATTCTTCAATCTTGGAGAATATAGGCGGTAAATGCGGCGAATTTGAGGGACGCGAGAGAGAGTGGAGGGTTAGTTTGAGCACAGTCCCAATTTCCCAAGGCGGCCGTACACGGGATGATGATGGTCCCAAAGTGGTTCGCAATAATAATGCGGAGTGGAGGCGCATCGTCGATAGGGAGCCGAGGGAAGCGTCATCAATCATGCGGAGGCCGATGTTCGTATAAGTATACACGGGTCGGTGGTGCGTTGCACTCGACAAGATGAGCGGTGTTGCCCTTCTGCCGGATACATTGCCGCTATACGTTTCGATCGCCGCTCTTAATCGCTATCGATCATTATATCGGAGCCGTGTCCGTAACAAATTAGTTGCCTCGTGCCCGTGACGCGAAAACTACCCGCGAAACTCGTGGAAACACGCGTGGGATTGAAACCCCTGGAAAAACGACTCGAGGAAAGATGGCGCGATTGATTTAATAGCTTCCTTTCTGTCGAGCGATTGATCGATTGGGAGAATTTACTTATTTTATGTATCTTCACGCACAGTTCATTTATTTGTGTTATATTAATGTTATTTTTTTTTTTTTTATTTGCTGTTTGATCTTGAAAGATCGTTGAACGGCATTATTAATTATTTTCGGAATGATGGACGATGAACGATTGGAAATGGTGAAGAGGATTTAAGATTTTTTCTCCATCTCGAGTCGGAATTAAGATTTATGAAACGAAGGATTTTTGATATTTTTCGCATCGTGTAATTTGAAAAACTTGGTTGGGAATAAAGAAAAGATATTCCAGAAAAATTTATTTACGAAAGGATATAGAATAAAATAATAAATATTTATCCGTTTGCCAAGGATAGATTTCAAATTGCTTCCCTCTTTACAGATATTATATTACGAAAAATATATCAAGTATCCGGGCTATCCGCAATATCTATAAAAATATCGTAACGCGCGATGGAACAAATATCGATAAACCTCGTCGAGGGAAAAGACGAGAGAAAAAATCGGAGCAGGGGATTATTTAATCTTCTTTCGTACGATTCACAGGCAATCGAGCGTGACTAGGACATTCGTTAATTATTGATCGATATTAAGATAGGCGCGGTGAACAGAGGCGGTAATTAGAAACGACGAATTAAGCCGAAATGCGTTCATGAATTGGTAAAATTCGTCATTAAACGGAAACTTGCGGCGTACCGGTGGCGTAATTAATTATTCTTCGACGTTTCCACGCATTCATCTTCCGAGCCTTAATTAACATGTGAAGCCGTTATCGATCCTATTTCGAATCGACCAAAACCTCAAAGTTTTCTCGCCAGCCGCCACTTGATTTTCAACTATCGAAATTGGACGCAGTTAACGTTCGAGCGAAACGTATCCAAGGAAAAGTATTAACCTCGCCATTTTCCCCTCGAAATTATCCCTGTCGACGTATTTCCTCGTTTCGCCGAGAACACCCCTCGAGAAATTCACCCCTATTCCGACCTCTATAATCGCTCGAATGTATAAACTTGGCCCTCTGGTGGTTTCAAGATATACCACGATCGGCAATTTATATTATAGGGGTTTCTAAGAGAGAACGCGTCGAAGAACTTGGGAGAGAAGGTGTTGTAAAAAAGGATAAAGAGTGGCCTAACAAGGAGCGCCCGATGCGCGATTATCCAGCCGCGAAATTATCCAATCCTCCACCACCCCGTCCCATTCGACTCGTTTCGATTCCAAACCGAACTCTCCCCTTTTCTAGCATCCCTTCTTCGCCAAGTTGTATTTAATTGTATCGTGAGACGGGAGAATTTGATTCTGAAAAATAATTAAAACGGTTACAAAACATTTCACAATTGCACGTTAAATAAAGGGGATGATCATTCTGCTGTGAAATTATTCTCAATATCATGAATTAACTTTCTATTATGGTATCTTTCGTTCCAGACTATGAAAATAAATAGAAACTAGTAGAAGTTCGGGGAAAAAAGATTTCGAAATATTCCATGACTTCTTAATACTTTTAAAAATATTTTTAAAAACGATAAAAGAACATAAAAATAAGGGATGATAACTTTTTCTAATTAAACGATTATTCAGCTGCAAAATTATTATCTCGACTCAACGCTCTCTCATAGCTTCATTTCATTCGTTTTTCGATTGATCACCCCCTTATTTTCCCCCTTTCCGTGTTGCAAAATAACAGAACAGATTTGGCTGGAGAAAAAGTTTCAACACAGTTTCAAAGCTTGCCCGATAATATTAAATATGTTTTCAAAAACGACAAACGTAACAAGGGATAAATTTTACTGCAAAATCATTCTCAATGTAACCATGTCCAACCCTTCGTCGTATCGTTTCATTTCGTCCAATTCGTTTCAATTCCCAATTGATCACCGATCCACCCCCTTGTTTTCCTCTTCTTTCGAAAAAACGCGTCGTGAGACAACGCGAGGACTCGAATTCGCGGGGGGGGGTCGAAAAGGGGGCT
>NW_006263502.1:1415826-1423667 GCF_000469605.1 Apis dorsata
GGTGGAAGGCGTTCGATAAGGGGTGAAAGGGGGATGGGAGCTTCCGCGGGACGGTACAAAGCTTCGCAAACAATGCGCGAGGATTTAGACAATTGGCGCGATCAAAATGGCCGCGCGATCTCCCCACGGGGGATGAAAATCTGGGGATGCAACACGCTTTCGGTTTTATGGAAAAGTGAGTGGCCGGAAAACCGATTTTCGGGAGGAGGAGGACGGGGGAACCGTGGAATAAAATAAAATGCACGGAAACACGGAGGAAGAGAAATTGTTCGTGTTGCGAATGAGGGGGCGGGGAGGGGTGGAGTGGAGAAAAATAGATGGACCTCGTGATCGTAAATACAGTAGGTTTTGACTTTCGTTCTCTGCTCTTTGATGATGAATATATTGCCTCCCCCTTTTTTTTATTTTTTTTTTTTATTTTTCGATCAATGGATAGAATCATTGGAAGAAAATATTTATAGTCGGTGAAATTTGTCTGGAATCGTATCGAGTTTTTTTTTTGTGTAAAAAAAAAGAACTTTCATCGAGAAAATTCTCCGTAAGTTGAATACTCTGAATACTCTCTGATACAATAACGTGCAAAATTGAGAAAGAAAAGGAAATTTTTTGAAAGGAAATTTCGATCCGATTCAGCAGAGAATCATAAAAATTGGCCATGCATAATGACTGAAGATGTCCCGTCTAGAAATAAGATTGTACGATATCGCGTGCCGTTGAGGGAGGAAGAATATTTCTCTTATTCTTGCCTCAAGGGATTTCCTTCCGACTCTGCATAATACTAGTGTCACTTTGTTTAACGTACGAAACGTTACGTAATGAATCAGCTTCTTCCCGGTTTTCCACGACATATTTCTCGCCAAAGTGTGATGTGCGGTTTTAAAAACAGTTGCGATACGAATTCATTCCACGCTTTAAAAATCATAAGAATGAAGACTCGTCACTTCGACATCAACTTCGTGACTTTTCAAGTGGCGTTCTTATCCACGTGTTCAACTTGTATTGAAAATGCCTTTTTTGTCACTTCAAACGAATTCACTGTCGAGTTACAAAAATTCTTCCGGACGTAACGGGATGTGAAAAAAGAAATATCGTCGAAGATATTTCATTTATATCGCGACACGAATAACGAGAATTCTGGCCAATATCGTTCCAAGCAACTTTAATTTCGCCATTAACGGGTCCGCGAAACGCCCGTTCCCCCATCGTGAAAATCGTACGAGTTTCAACGAACCCGAACGTAATGAGTTCCATAGAACCCTTCAGAATCGAGTCGAAACGGGCTGGAAATAAGTGGTTCGAAGGGGCCTCGGTTCATTTCATTAACGGTAATTGAAAAGTATCGCGGTTTCGTGATTCTCGATGATCCCACGATCTACATAGGATGTTTTGTGAAACGGCTTAGAGGGGGAAAAAATTGTATCTCCTATTGGCCAATTTCTACGTTATTGCATATTTATAAAAAGATCAGCGACGTCCGTAATTTTTATACTTTCATTCGAATAATCTCGTAAAATAAATAATAAGTAGTTTCAATTATATTTAAAATTCAAAAATTACATTTATCCAAGAACTCGTTTGAGTCAACTGCAGACAGGGAATGTTAAAATTTTTATTTCAGATATTTCGATGTATGTTTTTTTTACTTCAAGAAGAAAATAGTATCACGTGAGTTTATAATATAATTATATATAATATCTTACGTTCTTCGTTTTAATATTTAAAGTTATGAATTTCTCGAAATAAACGAATTAAAAGACTCGTATCGGGAACTTAACCTCAAAAACAGAGAATAAAACATCGTTTATATCGTAAATATAATTTAAAAACTTATAATAAATATCGCGAATTTGATATTTTTATATTCCAACAAATATATTCCAAATGATTCTTTGATTCTTTTCGAAAAATTGAACACGCGCATATCGTAAACTATAATAAATTGTAATAAACCTAACCTCAAAACTTACCCGTACCTAACAGATGTCGTTATTGTTACATTTCCACGTATCGACAAATACCACAAATTCGAAACGTTTCCTTATCTTTCCTGAAAGGGAATCACCGGATATTCTTCGAATAAAAGAAAATGGAGATTGCGATGTGTTGGTGATTCCAAAAGGTTTCGTTCCGCCCACTAATTTTCACGCGGGTTCCTTAAAAGACGCTCTCTTCTGCTCGATCCCTGTTACGGATAACGAGTCACGTTTCGAGTTGTCCCGAGCCCAGGGTTCAGACACGCTTTCCGGAAGCTAGGATCAGTTTTCGTGTTGCAACTTTGTGAACCGGTTCACCACTACAAATACCGGCTGGTAGATCGCCCTTGCTCAAGAAACACGTCACACGAACGTACACGATGAAGGATGAAGACGTGATCGAAGCATCGAAACTTTTCGTCGATATTTCGGAAATTATCGACGAATATTAACCCTTGGCAGAAAAAGGAGTTTTGATTAAACGAAATATAGTTTATATTTTAACAATTTTTTAAATTATAAAAATTGTATTATAAAATGTGAGATATGAAGTAGAAAAAGAAATAATTTAAATTTTTCTTACGAAAGAATATAACAAAAATGAAATTGAAAAAGTTATTGTTAATTCATGATAAATAATAAAGATTTTTTTTTAAAGTATTTCCTATGTGGTTTACGTGTATCAAAATTATTAACAACCAAGTTTTGTATGTACCAACCAAAGTTTTGTTCTCTCGTTGTTCTCTCTGAATTAAAAAAGAATTTTAATTATTTCTTACTCCAGTTACTTTATACCGAAACCAACTTACGTTACTTCTATATTCACATCAATAATTTTGCATCTCAAAAACTTTTTTACCAGGGGGTAAAATAGCGATACAATAATACATACAAATAGAATATCTCTTGCTAACTTTCGTCAATTTCCTTTATTCGTTTAAGATAGAATTCTCGGTTGTTCGTTTGACGTCGTCCCGAGTACTATTTTTATCGCGTGAAATCCGATCGTGTCTCGGAGACAAACACGACAAAAAGTTCGTGCCTTTGTCGGAGGAAAATGCGATTGGATTCTGTGGTTGCATTAAGAGCTAATGTTCTGGCAAATTCACGCTTCGTGTCCACGACAAAATTAATTCTCACGTTCGCGTCCATTCTCGTTTTCCATCCTCCATTTCCCTTCGAGCGGATCGAATAACGCGGTATACAACGGGGAAAAGTTGTCGGAGGGAAAAAGACGATGGTCTCGATGACTCTCTCCCACGCCAAACGCTTTAACGTTGAAATTAATTCGAGCGGCCCGAACTCCATCGTTTATCAAAACCAGCTCGAAAATTTACGAGACGACACCCTGCAACAAGAGTTTGTAAGCGATTCTGATTTATTTTTCGAGAATTTTTTTTTTTTATTATTATATTTCGAATTTTTATTTATTCATTTCATTGGAAAGTTTCAAGGTACTTACACGCGTGCGTGTACTGCCTCGAAGGTAGTCGATGCTCGATTACGATTACCTGTATAATACATTTATCTTTTGCGTGCAATGAAAAATCGATACGTACACTTTTACGTTTTTATAAACTTGTCCTTGTGGTAATCTGTTTGTTTCGTTAAATGAAACTTTTTCTCGTATCACCGTCTTTCCTTTCCCGACGTGAAATTTTCCACTTTTATTTTTAAAAAAGAAATAATGACCTGCGAATGGGAATCCGATTATTTATAATGCATTGCACGCATTTTACACTTTTGTTTCGATTAAATTAATTTACAGAATTCGTATCACGAGGATTGTATCATCGAGAGAAAAAGTTTTCGAGGGAAGTTTGACCGGCTCTGTTTCCCTGGTTGATGCTCTCTCGTTAAAATTAACAGGTCAAGAGACTTTATAGGCATCTGTTTCGTTCCTAACTGTTGACGAAGGGAACGATATCGTTTGCTCTGGCGAAAGACGATCGATCGGCTCCCTTCCACTCCATCGAGGTAGGAGATGTCTGATCACGATCTAGGCTAAGCTGTTTTCGGTGTTTCGAAACGGTGGGCGAAATTGTACGTGGTATTAAAGCGTAACGAGGGTAAAGTAGGCGAGTGCTCCACGAGATTCTCTTCTCTTCTTCTTCTTCTTCTTTTTTTTTTTTTTTTTTTTTTTTCGGAAGAGATTGGAACGAAGCGGAACTTTTTCAAGTGCGCGAGCTTGAATTTGTTGGTCGATGATATAATTATTTGGTAATCAGCTGGGATTTGGGTCAAGCGTTTATTTTAGATCCACGGATATTATCTCGCTCGCGTTGAAAAACGCGTTCCGGATAATGTCAATCATAGCTTATTCAAAACGTTTCCCAGTTTTAACCTTCGATCGAGATTCATGTCAAAATGACATCGTGCAACAAGATGATGGATATTAATTTTAGCCTTAACCCGTTGCGCTTTCGTGACTTTCGAATCTCCGTTCAAATCTGTATTTGTTGACCCCGATGAGGGATAATTTTTTTAAATATTATTTTTTAATTGTTGGCAAGCAAAAACTTTTAATCAGTCTTCTTTTCTATGATGTTTGATATATTACAATGTTGATGCGATTTTTCAGTTTCTGCAAATATCTATATATTTTACATATATCCAGGGAGATTTTCACGAACGAAACTTGGAATTTTCGTGTAAAAAGAAATTAAAAATTTTGTGTCAGAAAGAATAAACAGTGTATTTGAAGGATGAAAAACAGTCGGCTGATGAGATTTTACCTGGACCGGGAATCGAACCCGGATCTTTCGCTTGGCAGGCGACTGCTCTTACCATTGAGCTATCCAGGGCCGACCAACGTCATTTCCTTCCCTTATCTACATAATTATAATAAATATAAATATAAACGGGATACCTTCGAATCTCTTTTATATCTCAAGTATTTTGAGAGAAATGAGGGTTCAAAGCGTGCATAGTGTTCAAAACGTTGCAGAGATCTCACGTATTTTCCTTGAAAAATGAATGCTATTTCTTCGAGAATCTCGTCTTTGTTTGTCTGAAAAAATTTGGAATAATGGTCAGTAAAAAGAGTAAGAAGAATTTGAGACGAATGTAAAGACGAAGATAAAAAAAAAATCATCCTTTTTTTTAAACGATATCTCGGAAATCGAAAGTTGAATTGGGATAAATCGAAGTTCGTTTCAAAGAAACGAAGGTTTCTAACGTTTCTAACGGTCTTTCATTGGTTGATCGAAAGTTACTATCTTTAGAATTACAGCGATTCAAAGTTTTCTTAATT
This sequence comes from Apis dorsata, assembly GCF_000469605.1. Classification (NCBI taxonomy): domain Eukaryota; kingdom Metazoa; phylum Arthropoda; class Insecta; order Hymenoptera; family Apidae; genus Apis; species Apis dorsata. The sequence continues at coordinate 1,421,053 of NW_006263502.1, forward strand.
CTAATCGCGTTTAAGATCGAAAATCACCTTTTTCTCGGGAACCGGAAGTTTTATAGGGATGAAGAAACGTTTGAAAGAGGTTTCTAATAATTGTTTATTCGTCCACCCACTATCTTCGAACAGTAATAGTTTCTTCTCCAATTTTGATGAAGTTTAATCGAATTTTAAACGTGTGTGATGAGATGTGTATGACGATATGATGGACATTCCAATTAATTTTTAAATATCAAAAATCACTCTTCCAATTTTTTGACACCTATAATTTACATTTATATCATTTATACGAAATATACAAAAACACACGTGATATGAAAAATATTTAAGTAGATTTCATCGAATTATAATTTCCGGATTATTTTCGTCAGCCTTAATCATATTTTGACAAAGAATTTTCGCTTTATCGCCGCTCGTAGTTTCACTCGTTCAACGAAGCCCAACTTTTCCAGATGGTAACCAGCCCCCAGCTGCACCATGCAAATCGAGTTCATCCTTTCCGAACGTATACCGCAAATTGGTAACGATAAAGCTTTAATGATTTCGTGTACTCCCCTGATGGTGTTTACATCGTATTTATGGCGACCACGTGGCTTTCGCTGCCCAAGCTACGCTAATAAATTACCACCACTTCGATTGTTTTCCAATCCATATTGGCCTTTTAGCGTTACACTGTGTATATAACGATTGTCGAGTCGAAGAAGGAAATATTTATAATTCCAATATTTCCAAGAAAAAGAAAATTCGTTTTTCCATCGTCTGGTCTGAATATTTAATAATTTTTACTTACTTAATCGTGGGTGCTCGCTTCGTAATTATTTCTTACGTCGACAGAATGAGTGTGAAATTGAATGAAAATTATGAAAGAGATAAATAAGGATGTGATTAATGTAATTTAATAGAATTTGGTAAGCACGAAACTGAGATGAATTAAGCGCTAATTATTATGTAATAATTAATGCTTCGAAAAATAAATATTTTAAGAGTTTGTTTCATCAATTAATTGTGACAAAAATTTAACACCTGAAAAGAAATATATTTATTATTATTTAATTATTTAATAACTAGTTGAAATATTATTGAAGTATTATTTGCGCAATTGCAATGAGAGTGAAAAAGTTAAGAGGCTTAGAGGAAAGGTACAATTAGCGAAATTTTCAGTTTAAATATTGCGAAAAAATTAAATTTCGTTTATATATATATTTAAGTAATTCTTTAACACAAATGTGTTATTTTTATACTTTTCGTTTAAAAAATCCGATTAATTTGTTAAATATAATATGGATTCTCCATGGAATTAAAATAACTTTTACACAATGACTGGGATATATTCATACACACTGGTTATATCGATCGTCTTTAATTATAGCCCTTTTTCAACCCCTATAACGCGCTAAAAAGGAAAATAATAAAAGGAGGAGAGGAAACGTTGAACTTTAGCTTGCAGCTTTGCTGAGCTTTCTCGCGGAGCAACTCGACTATGAAGCTCCCTAACTCTGAACCCCTATTTTTCATTTCACCCTCTGCTGATGCATCGGAGGTGTGATTCGTTTGTTGATCCAGTTCCTTCAAAATTACAGCGTTAAACGAGGCGATACGCTTCTTAAGTAGAGAAAAAATCGGAAAAAAAAAGAAAGATTTAAGTAAAAAGAAATCTGATATATAAATTTTCAACCATTCAACTTATTTATGGAAAGTAAGAGGATAAGCTTTAAAGAAATAATTCTAATAAAAATTAATCGAAAAAATAATATTTTTAAAATTACAAACAATCTTATATTTTAATTAATTTTTAAAAAGAGCACTGACTTACTCGTCTTAAGAGATATAGCACAGTATATAAAATATCGAGGAGGATACGTTGAAAATCTTCTCTAACCAAGGAGAGAAGAAACGATAAGATAATCCACTGTTTTTGTACAGTTGTACTCGAAACAAAACAAGTTACTCAAGTTTCGAGCAAAACGAAAAAGAACAGTTTATGAATTTAAGATATTTATTTCTCGAGCATCGGAGAGTCTGCTTTTAAAAAATACTTTATCATCCAAACTAAAATATTCTCTCAATATTGTTTGAACCAACAAAATATCATTAATCATTACATATTGTGTTGCAACAAATGATGGAAAACTTTTATTTCTAACTTGTAACCATAAATCGTTTTCAATACTTCTTAAATTTATTAATTCAAAATTAAATTAATAAGTAAAAATTTAAAAAAAATTTTAAAAGCAAGACTTCCAAGGATATTTTCATCATTAGAGAAAATAAAATTAAAGAATATTTCTTTATCTAACTAACACCAGAACGAATTCGCTTTTACAATTTCCTACAAACTTGCAACCATAAATGTCTCCTATTATACTCTTTCGTATAATACTCTATTCTCTGGTACCAATATACCAATCCGAATTTTCAATCTTCGAATTTTGCAAATTCGAAAGAGTTGCAACTAGGCTAGAAATAAAACCGAAGAATACTTTTCATCTACACCCGTTAATCAAGGATCGGGAGGGCGGAACGAATTCAGCCAACGTCTCCACAATGAAATTCCACGCACGCGGGTAACGAGAACATGGGAATCGGCGGTTTCGTTGTTTCGCCGCAGCCCCATCCCCCCC
>NW_006263502.1:1424023-1428673 GCF_000469605.1 Apis dorsata
CCACCACGCACCTTTCCCCGCGAAGAGATTGAATTTTCATAGATACGGGGAGCGGCCAGGGGGGAATGGAATGGTTGGAGAATGGTGGTTCGACGTCTACAATTTTCCTCGTCATTTTTCGCGAATAACGTATGAATAAAATATCGGGCGTTATTTATCCAGGTAATTTCATCGTGCACCCATTTCTCGTCCAAATATTTCCATCGTTATTCCTCATTGTTGTTTATAATATATTGTATGTATATACAATGAATGCCAAGTGTATTGGCCAAATATGGCATAGAAATATATCCGTGCCCTACTAAATATTGCAAAGAAAAATGTTTAATTGATTGTTATAAGATAATTGATTTCGTTATTTGTACGTATATGTTTCGATTTTAGAGTTATTATAATTTTATTCGGGAATATTTTTCACGAGAAATAATTTTGAATATTTTATAATTTAAAATTTTGTTTTAGTTGTATTTATTCTTATTATAAAAAGAATTTTTGATATAGATATATACTCACTCGTAAAACAATTTATCTCGAACAATTTTCCCCTTCGAGAAATCTAATTATTCTAATTATTATAAAATCTTAATTAATTCGAGAAATCTAAGTTGAAGAATTTTTACAACACTGATTTCGAAGTATTCCCTGGATACTAATTCAAAACTAAAAAAAAAATTTCCAAATATTGAAAGAAACGTTACAAGAATCTATCGATCAATTTCGAAACATTCCACGTTTCTAAATTAAAAAACTCCAAATACCCGTGTATCTAATATCCATCAGACTTAAAAATTTCGAAATATTCCATACCTGTTAATTTAACGAATCTCGAAATACGCACAGGATCGTATTCTATCGTATCACGAATCAACGAAAGAAGAAAGAGCAGATGGAAAAGTGGCCAGGACCAAAAAAAAAAAAAAAAAAAAAAAACGCGTCTTCGTTAGCAATTCGACGAGGCAAAGACGTGTTCCAACACATTTTCACGTACGTGTTTCGCGTGGATATTTGGCCGAGACCCGGCGAAAGTGGAACGAGCCCGCGCTTGGAAATGTGTACATTGTACTTTGCCGCGGCGAAATGATATAGGCGGGGAGGGGGCAGCGAGCGCACACGGCGACACAAGGGTTGCTATAATGAGCGGCCCGACCTCGACATGTAGGCCAACCTCTGACGCATACCTGCACCGCGTACACCTGGACTTTCCACGTTAATACCGTGGCGCCTCTGTTAAAGTGCGAACGACCAGCAGCAAGGGACGCTTGCACGAGTCCCATCGGCTCGTTGCCGATCGGATGGAACGGGAACCTTTGTGCACCTGGGATTGTATCGAGGCTGCTCCTCTCCCTGAATCGGAGAATTTTCGATCGAGATTCTTCACGCGTGAATTTCAATTTCAGAGTTGGAGAGAAAGGGGTAGTAGGAGAGTGGAGGAGAAAGTGATTTTTAGGGATGTTGGTAAATAGTACATATAATGTATGATATTCGTTTGTTCGAATTAAACTGGAAAAGAAATTTAACTGAAATTAAACTGAACATTGAATTGAAATTTATTTAATTAAAAAGTTGGAATCGAATAAATTCGATAAATTGTTGAATTTATAGTCTCAAATAGAAAAATTTTGGAAAATAATATTGATTTATTGGACAGTTAAAGGTATTTCGATTATACGAATGTGTTTCACGTGAATTTTGTAATGAAGAAAAATGAAGATGAAGATAATGAGCAAAGATTTTCAATAATATGTTGTACACACGATATCCTCTACTTTAAATATTTCGTTCTTCGATTTATGCAAATTACCCGAATTCTTGAAGAATATTGATCTAATCAAATTAGAAACTAATGGGATAATAATTAAATCCGATTATTATGGAAATTCGAAATGAAACGCTTAATAGACGAGATATCAAAATTGTTCAAACTTTTCGTTTAAAATATCGACGCTATTCCAAAATTTAAACGCTATTCCAAACGCTATTTAATCGATTCCACGATCGAGTTGACTTTTGGAACTAATGTTTACCGTGAAACTTAAAATTATTCAAGGGGTGGAAGCGAGAGATAGCCTCGAAGGATATATCCCTGTCTTCGTCCTGCTCTTCTTCGACCGTGCATAATGTAGTAATTGTCAAGTTGAAGATGTTCGTCTTCGTTCGCGTCTACTTTGTTCGGATCCGGAGCCGAGAACGAGCGGGAAACGCAATTAATTAAACATTCAAACAAAGTGTAAAGCGGATGGTTAATGTTTCTTTCACAACGTCGTTCAACTGTTTTCTCTTTCCCTGTTCACGATGTTCCTAAGGATTGTTAACAGAACAGAACAGAACTTTCATTTAATCTATTATTTGATTGTAATATTTAGAAGGGAAGAGGGGGAAACTATAATTCACGCGATATTTTTCGAAACTTTTGAAAATTGTAATTTTTGAAATATAATATCTATTAAATGAATTTTATGGTATTATACAAAACAGAGAAAAATGAAACTAAATACAAAAAATACATTTTTTTTTAACTTTTGTAGGTAAGGGAACAAAAAATAAAATAGTAATTGGAGAAAAATATATGGTTGAGAAAAATATTCGTTATTCTAAATTTCGTGAATAGATATACATTGTTTCATAATATTTCCTGATATTTTTATATCCATGTGAAATTGTTTGGTATTGAAGTTATTAACTGTATGTCCACCTAAGGTTAAGCTTTTCATTATTTTTTTTTTCCAATAAAAATACTTTTTCTCGTATTTACTTTTTAAAACCAATTTAACATTTACATGCGTTTGATATTTATATATATCTTGAAAAAAATTATTACAATTTAAGCTATTTTTAATAATATTTCTAATCTTATTTCGAATTTTATTCGAAGATAATAAAAGTTTCTCTTGACACGTTAAAAAATTATCCCCTTAAATTTAACGGAATTTATTAGAATAATAAGTTAAATCGCTCGAAAGCCTTAACTTTTTAAAGAACGAATAATTATTGAAGGAAAAGGGGAAAGAAAAATAAAATAGGAAACGAAGATACGTCCGTTTATACCACTGTAAGAAAGTTTTAAACCAAAGGATCGCGGGTTGGACAGACTTATAATCGTAGTTCGAGGAATCGAGCAATTAAAACGGAGTTGTAACTTAGAATCTCGATGACGAGGAGAATCTTACTACCGAACTTCTGGTTCTTCGTAGCAACCGGATTACTGGGAACGAACGAATGAATATCGATCAGATTTTTCACGAAGAAATCGCAAAAATTTTATCGCGAAAACGCGTTTCAAAGGAATATTTTTTGATAAGATATAAGAAAGGAAACGGTTTCACGTCTATTCGATTAGAAGTTCGAAGAGAAGTTCGATTGTTTGACTCGACGACTTGTAATTTCAATTTATCACTCACGTTCAATCGTTATAATCGAATAAACTATATATATAGTTATTTCTTTTATTGGTTATACGACGCAAAAGTTTTCTATCTGAAGGGAGCGTAAGTTTGCTCGAGACTTTCGGCGCCATTCTGTCTTTGAAAGCTGACCGAGAAGGTAAAACTCGCGGAGGTAGCAATAATACTTTGTAAACTTCAATCCTGTCGTGATTAAACTGAATGAATGTTGAAACTCTGCTCGCGAGTTGTAAATTAATCGATATTTATGCCTGCACTCGTGCGAACGTTCATTCCCAGCTTAATGGAAATTTAAAGACAGAGGATATTACTTTGAGTTATTGATAGCTTCGATTATATTGTACGTGCCATCCAGCTAATGTAAACTTAATTTCCAAGGAGCTTTCCCTTACACGGATAAAAATAGCTATCTTTCATTCTGCTGGAACTGACATCTCTTGGCACATGTTCTCGAAAACGAGAATTCTATCGAGCGAGCAAGGAATATTTGCGAAACGATTACATGATTTCGAGAATTGTTTTTAAAAATGTTTGACGATTTTCCAAATTAATCGATCGTTTAAAGGGAGATGGAAGAGAATCTTCTTTGGAAATAATGGAAAGATTAGAAAAAAAGAAGAAGAAGAAAGTCAAAAGTTTAAAAAAACTTGGAAATATCGAATTAGGAAATGGAGAATATTTCGAAAGAATTTTTCAATTATTGTTCAACAAAATTCCTTGCCTTCTAATCTCAACCTTAACGACAAAATCTTGATCGACAATGATTACCACGGCAATCCATTTCTCCGGGTGCAGCAACGGTATAGATCAATCACTTTTCCATCGACAGAAAATTCGATCGAGCGACGAGAACTTTTCGCAACGCGTGCGAAAATAGTAGAGAATAGAGGGGGTTACTTTCCACGGTATAATTGGTTCGATACGATTGGTGCAATTTTTAAAAGGCCATTGACAAATGGTACAAGTCAATGATCCGGTTTATTGACTCGTGCGTTGAACGGCTTCAATATTCCAACTTCCAAAGAAGAATTATCGGCGATCTATCAATATTTATCGAACTCTACAGCGATAGCTGCTCCCGGAGTATTGTGCAAATATGATAAGGTAAGCGATATATTTTTTTTTTTATTTATGCCGGTTATTTGCACGATCGGTTGATCGATGTCAATCTATAATTTAAAATAATTTTCAAACATCGACGCGCGCCAGAGAAAATCGTAAAGGGGGAGGGGGGGAAGGAGGGGGAGCG
>NW_006263502.1:1428932-1435822 GCF_000469605.1 Apis dorsata
TAGCTTTCATCGAATGCTTTATTAATCTCCACCGTTGGACCCCGTTTCTCTCGCCTCGATAAATATATGGCGCGAGATGGATTTTAAAACCGGAATTGGGCAACCGTCTCCGGTTCACGCTTGTCGTTTTTCGGATTAATTAAATCTGTTAGACAAATTTTAATAAACGCGACTATCCATCGACCAAGATTTCTGTCATAACGTTTTCAACGAGTATACGATTTCATTAATTAAAGACATCACGTCGAAAGTTGAATAAACTATTATTTAATAATCTGTTCGTTGTTAGTTAATCGGATCTTCGATTTATTAAAATAGAAATATTCGATTTAATAGGCTATTGTCGGTGTACAAAAGACAAAATGTTGTCTTTTGCAATTAAAAAATTGAGTTATTATTAAAATGATTAATCTACTTTTATCGTAGATAAGTATGAACAGCATGATTGGTCAAGGGAGTGAAATTATTCTTCGTTTGTTGCAAAAATATAATTTTGTGATAATTATATAAAATATTTAGATTTCAATGGATATTTTGAAGATTAATTTCACGTATTAGCAATAACAAATTTTTATTCAAATCAGGATTTTCATATTAAACGGATCTCCTTCCTAAAAATAATATAAAATAAAAGCTTTCGTAAAAGTTAATCCATTATGAAATTTCTTATGAAAATTAAAATTTGTGCCATTATCGAATGAATCTTTGTTCTATCTATCTTCTTAAAGATACCAATCTTCTCCACTCCGAACAATTTCCAAAAATCTCCCATATCCACAATATTTACTTTCCACCTTTATCACGATTTCGCACTTTCCATACCTGTCCCCATTTCTTCCCTCATTTTTGCGGCAACACCTCCACCAGACTAGGTTCTACATTCGCCCCTACATTCTCGTTGCGTTTTTCCTCCAGACATCCTCGTAAAAACGCCACGTTCTTATCTCTCCTCTCCTTTAACATCTTTCACGGTTCACACATTTCACTCATTCACTCGTGCTCTTATCCTTCGAGTATCTCCAACGTGTATCTCCTCCATAATAAACCTTCATACCCAACCGTTTTACCAACCAATTCACCATCCCTCTCTCCCCCTCGTCCAAGACAAATTCCCGTCTTGCGGTAACAGTGAAAACGGCAGCTGGTCAATCGACAGTTCAAACAAGCGTATACCCCCAAAATACCCTCTCGTTTTTATCGAGCAATTTTACGGAGGGGAGAAGAAAGAGAGGGGAATAGGGGAGGGAGGGAGCAGGAAAGTTGCACGTAGACGTTCATCCAGCCACAATTATTCCTCTATCAACGTGTAAACTGTGGAACTGTTCAACCAAGCCACCCCTTCACCCCCCCTCCTGTCACATATGCCCGGCAGCGAGTTATTATTCTGGTCATTTGCTTAACAGAGTTATGCAAAATCGCGCGCAACTTCGGGACCCCTTGTTGAACCGGTAACGTCACGTGCGAACACAGCAATTTCGTGCTTCGTTATAAGTATTCATACGCGTTAAAAAGCGCCGAATAAGCCCTTACTTGGCGTTGTTTGCCCGCGTATGTACCGTACCCGTTGAATTCTAAATCGGGCGCGTATCGGATGTATGAAGAATGGACCGACACCAACCGTTTGCGCTCGGTCGATAACAAAAATGCGATTGGCTTAAGGGAGGGGAGTAAAAGTACGGAAAAGGGAGGAGAGAAAAAGAAAGAGAAAGGATCGAAGAGGGTACGGTGGTATTACGTATTCAGCCACGATTAAACCTATGGAACCGTGGAAGTAACTAAACGTGGAAACAAAATTGTCACTGTGTTTGGAAAAACTACCACAAATCCTTTCTTGGCGCTGTCTTCGTTCTGGCACGAGGCCAATAGTCGGTTAACCGAAACCGGTGCTTCGAAGATCGTTGTTATCTCTTCGATAGGCGTTGCACTTAGACCGGTTAAACAATGGTGTGTCTGCTCCTGGAAATCGATGCATGCACATTCATTTTTGTGTTTCTATTCTCGTGAAATACATGTTTTCCCTTCTTTCCAATTTATATCCCGTTGATTCGGATAATTATTCGAGATACTCGAAAAACCGAGTTTTCAGATATAAATATGTTTCACCGTACCGAGTTTGTTTCGTTTTCAAAGATTTTATTTCTGTGATTTTTTTTCTAAACTCGACACTTCGCGTCAGAGAAGTTTAATGAAGAATGAAGGTTTGCGAGAAAGAAGTTGGAATGAATAGGAGATTAATATTCATTATCGACATCCTGGCTTATTACGAGAGAAATCAGCATCCACTATGACAAGTATTATTATAGTTGTATGAAATAAAGAATGTGACCCTATTCCATTTATTTTCGGTATATCCGTTGAAATATCGTTTTTAGTATATATCCGCAAGATTTTTGTCGATATTTTATTTGATTAAAAAATAGACAGGAGCTTTTCCTAATATAAAAATAATTATAGTATTTGCTCCGTACATAATTTCAGAACGAATAAGTTAATTTAGCAATCCTAATATTCCTGATATTCTTAGTGTCGTATTACCTATTCGAATTTCATGGGAATTCATTTCGAAGATTACCACAGCTTCAACTCAGCAGGTCACAGAGCGGATATACGTTCGCGACTTCCATAAATCATTCGATTAATCTTCCTTCTTGATATCTACTTTACTAGTTAGATATTAATTTAATTGATCTGTTAAATTTTAAGCAACAAAGAGATCCTCGAATTAAATAAATTCTTTCTGAACGAATGTCTTACATTGATTAGCTTTCGAATTCTGCATGTAGTACGAGAATATTATATCAATTTTGATAATGTATTTTAATTCTTTCAACCAATTTTTAAGAACTTATTCATCCACTTAATTATTGGAGGACAAATTAGCCGAATAAATCAAATTTATCGATTAAACAAAATTTGTTAAAATTATAGAAATTATAGATCTATCAATATAAAAAAAAATATATTTCTACAGTTTCAGGTCTTTCATTTGATTAAACTTTGAATAAAAGATAATGCGTGTTACCAATTCCTCTTGCATCAACTTTCACTAATAATTAAATATTCACGAACCACTTCCAACGCTATCCACGAGAAACAAACTTTCTCGAAATAAAATAAATCCTTATCCGATTTTATTACTAACAATTTTTCCCCTCCTTGATAATTACTCATTGGATTCCGTTTGTTCGCGCGATAGCCGTTCGAACGAAATCGGGGGGCTTAGGATTTCGATTTACTTCACGATCGATTGGCATCTATCATCCTGCAAAGGATCGATAGTAAGTGTATCACATAGCGGTAAATAATTTCAATATTCAACTCACAGTAAAATTGGATGGGAAGCGAAGCGTGGACAAGTATTCGATACTCGCGCCGTGGCATCGATATTATGTTGTGCAATATGGAATTCGGCAAATGATGCGGAACAGGCTATTTGTACGGGCCAGAATTCATCCTCTCTCCAACCTCCGATCCCCGCTTGATTTCCTTTGTTCAGTTATCCTTTTGATCGCGCGCGAGTATTGATAACTTCCTTTTTTTCCCTCCCTTTTTTTTTTTTTTATTTCGTGATTGAAAATAATCGTTGCCTTCGATCCGGATTTTTCGTATTATTTTCGTTAGAAGGATGATATCGGGGGAAAAATCAAATTTGCGTAAATAAATCGTAAATATATATATATATATCTTTCAAATCTGTATAATTTATTTGAAGATAACAAGATTTTCTACGGTTCGTTAGATGCATAATTGAATTTTAAACGGGTTAAAAGTATCTTCGATATCTTCGACAATTTGCTGCTCGATTGTTAATAATTTTTATGGCAGCATTTTAACCCAGATAATGAAATCCCGATACCAAGACCACTTAAAAAAAATATATATCATAGACAAGGCAAATTTAATTTAAAACTCGATAAATAATTTCCAATTCTACTTTATATTTGTCATCCCAACAAATCCAGGGCAAAGATATCTTTAACTTCGTACAAGATTTATGGTTTTAAAAATTACACATCTCTCAGATTATACCTTGACAGATACACTTAACACTTCATATACACGCGAGTATATATGATCTTTCCAATATCCCATCCAACACTTCTACAAAATAGATCTCCGTTCCTTCAATTAATTCTTCGATTTAAGACGTACGTACATTTTTTAAAATACGACTTCGAACTTACTTATCTTCTTAATGTACGTGATTGGATTGCGTTTAATATCAGCAATTCCAAGTTCGTTATTGGGCTCGAAGTAAAGAGGAGCGCGAAATAGGAATAGCGGTCATCCATAGTGGGAAACACCTTTTGACCGGGTAGTTTGGGATAATTGGCGCGAGTTTGCAGCCGCAGTCCCCCTCATTCGTGCCCCTTCGAGAAGGGTGCTCGAAGTTGTGAGCCAGACGGACGACAATTAACACGCATCCGTAACCTGGAAAACTTTCGACTCGACTCGCTGGTCCCTCTTCCCCCCCTCCTCCCCCTTAAACTTTTAAGAAGGCTTTGTTATTGGCCCCCTCCCCCCTTTGTTTCGTACGACCCACGAAACGAAACAGTTGGATCTTAAAGGGACGTCTCCACCCCTCTCTCGGACTCCGTATTGATGTTTCACCTGTACGGGCGCAACTTTGTTGCGAGCCAAGTTTGCGTTGCAATTATACGAGGAGGAGAGGAAGCCTCGAGGAAGAGTTGCACGCTCTCGACGTTTTCTTGAAATTCGAAACGATTTCTAAAGCAGTAGGCAACGCTTCTGTGGAGGGAGGAGGGGAAGGGCTACGTTTTTTTGCATTCTTCTTCTGTTTGTAGAAGTTGTGTAACATGGGGAGGGGGGAGGAAAGTAGGTAACGACCCAGTTTCGTTCACAAGGAAAATCAATGAGAGGAATAATTTCTCGAGATAATTCTTTATCTCTGTTTCGAAATGGCATCAACTTTTGATGATTATTCGAAAGGATGATAGGAATAAATAAATAAAAATAAACGATAATAGGAATTTAGAAAATGAAAGGATATCTTGTTGATAATTTCTCTTTCGGTTTTTCGATAATTGCATTGTGCAAAAAATAATAGAGTAGGTTTTTAATGAAAATTGAGAGAATAAATGTCACGATTTATTTACGTGATGTAACACAACCGATATGAATATCTTTTATAAATTTGACAAAAAAAAATATTGGAAAATGTTTAATTTAATACAAATTACGTATTTCAAAGCTTCGAAATTACTCGATATTTCTTTTGAAAACACGATCCTAGTGAATTCAAATGATTTGAGGATAATTTGAATTGCATCACTTGAGAAATTCTTTCAAACTGTAAATGAAGTTGGAAATCTTTTCACAAATATGAGAATTCGTGTAACTTGTCAATCGCGTGTTTTTAAACTTATGATCAAATCAAAAATGGAACAAGGAGAAAGTTTTTTTTTTAATTTTTGTAAAAATTACGACATTATTGCTTCGCTTTTATTAAATTTCTACATCACTAAAATAATAGCGATATAGAGACATTCGTGAGATATTACCTCTTTGTACTGTAACGAAAAGTTTGGTTCATTTGGGAAAAAGATTCTGAGGAAATTTTTTAATCGAAAAATCGTTCAATCGTTTGAATATTCCACGTCGGGGATCGGTTAACGAACAACGAAACGGATCGTTACTGGCGTTTCACCCGCCACGAGGCGTTTATTTATTACAATGCAGGGTGAAAAATTTATTTACCGTAACAAATGAAGCACCGCTAATCCATTTATGGCGGGAGATTAAAATCGAACTCAATTAATTATCGTCCTTCGATACAGCGGCGCGATAATGCACCGTGACCACGAAGACAACTTGTACAATCGCTTTAATGGTCAAATAAATTATGTCGGCCGACGGGAAACGATTTCATTCGTCGACTCTAAAATCCTCCACGCTGATTGCCTCGGAAATTATTCAAAAACCTCGCCGAATTGCCTCGATGAATGTTACACAGGCTACGCGTGTACAGGTGAATTCCTTTTTTCTTTTTTTCCTTCGTTCGTTTCTTTCAAGAAACATTCTCATCAAAAGATGAAATTTAATACCACCATCAATCGATATTTTATTTATTCTGTGTCTGCTTCTTCGAAATAAAATTGTTTAATCAAGTACAATCAAATTAAGATTTCATCGAAATCGATCAGGAATTATCGCGCATCTTTTGAATTAGAAAAGAACAGAACAGAAACTGTTGGAGGTATTTTAGATTTTCAATTTTTATCTAATTTTTCGTTTATCGGTCAATTTAATGAATTTGATGCAAACTTTCTATTTCTATCGGTTTGATTATTCGATCAATCACAAATATCAACAGAAGGAAAGAAGGTACACGATTTCACTCGACCCATCCCAATCTTGACTCGTCCCAATGAAGTTCAAATCGACACGTTGTGCAAATATTTGAATAAAACCAGAACAATTACTCGATCGACCGAACAGTTATCGGCGAAAGAGAAAGAACGTACGTACACGATTTCATTATCAATATTCCAATCTTCGCTCTCTCCAATGAAGTTCAAACCGAGTCACAAATTAAACGAACATTTTAACAAAATTAGAACGAAATTATTCGAGCAAATTACAAATATCAACGGGAAAGAAAGAAAATTTTTAACGCGATTTTATTCAAAATTCCAATCTTCCCTCTTTCCCCAATCAAGATTCAATACCCACCATACCATCAGAATATTTAAATAAAAATAAAAATATTGGAATAATTATTCACGGATATCGATAAAAAATATCGAAGAAAATACACGATCTTATTCAAAATCTTCTCTCTTTTTATCAATTTAAAATCTAATCCGAACGAGTTTAATCGAATCGAGACGAAAACTCGATCGACCATCAACAAAAAAAAAAAAAAAAAA
>NW_006263502.1:1436072-1442757 GCF_000469605.1 Apis dorsata
CTCATCAAACCACGATTCTCTTATTCAAAACATTTCGTTCCCGCGTGGAATCGTTTCCTTTCGTTGAAATTCGCGCTCAAAATCGAGGGATCGGCGGAAGAAAAGAACAGATTTTCCCAGACGCCCGATTTCGCCCGCGACAAAGCGATAATTGTTCGGCAGCGAAGCGCGTTCGCCGCTTGATTTATTTGACTTCCGGAAGCACAAAGCTTCCTCCAGATGAGCTCGAGCCACTTTCATTTCAATCGGTACCTCTCTCCCCCCACGTTAATTTGCGATCGCGCTCCCCCCAGCACGGCTATCGATATTTAAAGCGCGGCCACAAAAGTTGTAGATGGCGCCGCCCTACCTACGGCGACTGCTTTATTAATTAACCGCGTTCCCACCAGGAGCAAGCGCTCGATTGTTCTCGCCGTTCGATTGATTAGGCGAGTGATGTGCCGTGTTATCGAGTCGAGAAATATCCATCGGAACGTACTTCCGTTCGAGTACATCGGTATTGGTATTCGAAACGTTAGGCTTCCTCCCTGCGTGTTACGCAATCTAAAAATTAATTAAGATACGTTGTTGTACATCAACATTTATGAAATTTATTGGATCCATTTTCTCGTAAACGTCAATTCGCTGGTATTTTTCAAAGCGAGCTTGAAAAATAGGGGTACTAGGTCCGTTTATCTAGCGCGAGTATCAATATTTTAAATTTAGATTTTATTTAATATGAATACGATGAAGAAATTTATTTACGATTTCTGTCCTGAACGTTTCAAAGATTAAATTAGAACATTCTCTTCGTATAGATTGTCAGATCTATCCAATATCTTGCTATCTAAAGTTCTTACGAGATAGTCTTAGTGATTCTTCGAGTAATAATAAAAAAAAAAGAGTTCTTTTATTTTCTTTCTCTTTTAAAAAAAATTTTTTAAAGGTAGGAACAAACAATCAAGTTATGGAGCGGCAAAAATATTGAGTTTTTATCTACTTGAACGAATTAGATGGATACACGAATCGTTTAAGGAGGGAAGAAATTTATACAGCAAGTGGCTATAAATTCGGGAGGGGGGGGGGTAATTTCGGGGAAATGGCGTGTGAATATGCACGAATCGAAATGTTCCGGTTATTCGGGACACTTGAGAGCGAAATTTCTTGGAAATATGGCACGTCCATGCTGTAATGTTGATTGGAAAATGTGGGAAGAAACCGAAATCGATCATCGAGCATACGCATTCAATCGTAATAATTCATGCACGGTGGGGGATATTTTCAGCCACCTGTGCACACGGAATAAAAGGGTGATTTCACGAAACAGAAATTCCAAGCTGTCGAAGGGACAATCCCTTGGAAAATATGACCGTCCATTATACTCGAGCAAAGTATATAGGGGAAGAGATATTCGGAAAATCGAAGCTTTTTGCCATTCGTGATCGATATCGTTGACATGCACTACTTAGATTCGATTAGAAACTCTCTGATTCTTTCCTTTTTCCACAGCCTTTCTTTGCTAGATTTTTCTCTGATTTCCATGATCTTCGTACGATTCAAGAAACAGGTTCGAACAGAATTTCTAACAGAAACTAAATTCGAATCTTTCGTAAGTTTTTTGAAAAAAAAGATAGAATTCAAAGAAATTCTAGCTATCTCTGATCTACAAATATCGAGTACCAAATTAAATCATTTTATCAATTTTATATAAAATTAACATCCCTCCTTCTTCGATCTTTCTTTCTTCTTTTACTACGTTTTTTTGATTTCATATAATTCGAAAAAAGAACGATCTAAATATACATGATTGAACTCATTCACTCCACTTATTTGAACAAAATTCTCTATATGAAATCTATTAAAATTCATATGAGCGTTCTAACGTAATGCATCGAAGTTCGATCCCACCGTTAATAGCGATCGAGTTAGAAGATTGGAACATTCGTTGAAATTGGATAATGGAATGGGAGGTTGGAAGAGGGGGTTGGGGTAAAAACCAGGGCGAAGAACCTGGAGGAAGGATTGAGAAATTCGAAAGAAAAACGTTCAAACCCCTTCTCCCCTCCTCTCCCCCCACGCTGCCCATATGTCAAACGGTGACTGTCTAATGGCGAAAAATTGCTTTTCACCATGGAAATGTCCGAGGGAATGAGATCGAGTGAAGTGGAAGAAAGCATATTCCATCCGAGAAAAGACGGCGGTGGGATAATGATGATACTCTCGAATCGGCGAGGACAATGGCGAGGGACGAGAGAGTGAGAGAGAGAGAGAGAGAAAAAATTAATTGCTCGCGGCATTATTCGAGAATCGCCGGCCGAGTGGAAGGTATTCCTTCCCCGTAATTGTTGTGCAGGCCATTACCCACGCGTAAACAATCACGAATGGAGATCCAAGATCCAGTGCCAGCAATTTCAGCGATTCCGCGTTACCTATGAATATTAATCAATCGCGCGATCCAATTTATTCCTTATTTGTTACGGAATCGAATTCATCCGCGGGAAATTAATAAGCGGAAGGGGGGGGGGGACGGTAATTGGCGGGTTCGATTTCACGTTCCACGGGTAAAATAACGGGGGTTAATTACTCACGGCTCGATAATTATTCCCTCGTGGTGGTCTTTCTTTATGGTAAAAAAAAAAAGAAAAAAAAAAAGAGGTATACGAGGAGACCTTGAACTTTCAAAAGTTTCGTCGTTTTCGTTCATAAAATTTCGCGGAGGGCGTGTTCGAAGGCGGTGAGGAAGGCGATGAAATTAATTTACACCCCCTTCGTTCTATAGCCCCTGAGGGGAAACTTTTCGGGGAAACGATTTCGTTATAATACGAGGCGAGCCTTTACGACAGGATACGCCCTCGTGGATGCGACCGCGGATACTTTTTAAAATTATCAGGTATCGTACCCGAGGTTATCAATTTTTTACGACCCGATCTCGGAGGTGTTACGACCGAAGCTACGAAGAGCAAGCATTGTTGATAAAAATTCCATCTCCTTTTCTCGATCCTCGATCCGTCATTAAATACCACCATCGAGTTTCGATTAAGGCCCTTTAAGGCTTAATGGGGGCGGGTTATATGAGGGTGGATGCGGGAATAATTGTCCCTTGGTTAATCGACGTTGATATTGGGGTACGACGTCGTGGAAATTTGACATTTTCTTCAATGGAATGCTCTGTTCTTTTGTTCAGATTTCGTGAAACGTTGTAAACAATTGGCAACGATAATACCTTCCAAAAGGGAATGAACTCTCGAACTCTTTGGGGCACGTTCCGCGACACTGTGTGTATTTTCGTCCTGTTACTATATATTCGAGTATATTTCGCGTTACGAACAGCTGCGCAAATCGAGTTGCCTTCCAGTTGAGGCACGTTCGACTGTTGCATGTAGGAATAGAGACCGGAAGCGCTTGAAATGAAAGGGAGATTTTTTCCCCCTCCTCCCTTTGACCAACGTCGAAGCTTTGCAGTTTTCATCTCACTGATGGATCAAACACATATGTTAACATATATTTCGTGTAGGTAGTAGTTTTAACATGTTTCGAAATTTATGGTTAGTTTTCCGTGATACAGTAATAGTCCGGTATATCGTGTTTAAGATAATATTCGTTTTGATTCGATTCGTTCGATGAAAGTTTATTATCACTATTCTATTTCTCTAATTTACGTGAATAACAAGCATTTAAGTTCTTCTTGTTTTATTTGACGAGAACAAATATATCCAATTTTAATTTGTAACGAGAGATAATTTTCCAAAAAGATTCATTTTTGTATTGATCGATCATTGATCCATTTTGAAGGAGCGAAAACTTTGAAGTTAGCATTATATTTTTTAAAATATCTCGAGAACTAGGGGAAAAAATACAAATTTATTAGAATATTTCCAAAAAATATGCTTTCATCCTTTTTAACGCGAATGAGGTTCTTCTATTACCTTTTATTCCAGAATTTTGTTTTTCATTACACGTTTTTCGAAAATTTTACGCGACATTCAGTTAAGTGGCGTAACTTTTACAACATGATATAATTTTTTTCTTCTTTTTTAAATACTCATCGTAGACTAGTTGCAAAGTTGAAAAATTCTACATTCTGTAGGAAAAGTCATCCCCGAAAATTTTTTTTACTCGCGTTGAAAAAAGTTGTTAAAAGATTTCTCTAAGAAGCGGCTTTCGCGAAAGTTTCACGCTCGCGTACCAAAACTTTTCGTATACTTTTGATCAAATAAAGAACACGATAGAAGATGATTCCACGACGAGCAAATTTTAGTGATGTTATATTTTTGTTCATATCCAAATACATATTATACAATTGATGAATTGATCCACCGCATATGTAAAATGGATATATTATGAATTTCTGTTCATCCCATTCAAAAGGCAGTATCGATACTCTGTTGCCAATTTACAATTGGCTTAAGTTTGAACCCACAGAAAATGGCAACGTGGAAGGAAATAGATCGATATTAGTACGCACAATCTATCTGTCAATGAAAATTTCGGGATTCACACGATAAACAGATGGTTATTGAAGTTGGATTATATTAATAATTTGTGTTCTACAGCAAATTATTATCCACTCAGTTTGGTTGCGGTAATATTCGATAATATTTGGCTTGGATAATAATATTCACTCGCCATATGTAATATGATAATGTGTTCGTTTTATTATTAACATAATCGTTAGAAAATATATATATGTATCCAATTCGTTACATTAGTCAAAATTATTAAACTTACAGCACATCAAATGTAGAAAATTGAACAATTGATTCGTGTAACAAATCGTGTAACAAATTTCGAAGATTCCTCTTACTCTTGTAACTCGTGTAACCAATTGCAAAATGAAATCAGACCTGAAATTTATTTAAAATTTAAAAATAATTATGTTGAGTCACATTTGACAAAAATAATAATTATGACAAGCGCGTAAGTGAAGATGAAAATAAAATACGAATGTTTGATTCTACTTTTATTACTTTTAAGAAACTTTCGACAAAATTAAACAACGAATGATTTACTTTATTGAATAAATCATATTTGGATATAAATATAAATATTTCAAATTTTGAGAAATAATTTGAAAATTCCTCGAGTATAATCGAAATTCTACTGCTATAATCACAAATGTTCACTAAAGCGAAAATAAATTTCAAATTCGTTAAAAAATTGAATTATTCATGAGCAAAATTTTCTATCGTTCACGTTGCGAAGCGTTTCAAGAATATTTATTATACTAGTTGATAATAGGCGCGTAGAACAATGAGAGAGAGAGAGGGAGAAAGAGTCGCCGAAAGTTTGGCGACAAGTTTGATGGAAAATTGTGCAATAAAACCGTCATCGACAAATATTGGCCCCGAGGAAGGGAAACTTGTTTCATTGAGGCAACTTTGCCTCCACGCTCCAAGTTTTTAGTGGCTTCTAACTTACAGCTACTCAAACATCAGCCAATCCAAAAAGAAATCGAGGGAAGACCGAAAGCTTTGTTTTTTAAACTACCAACTTGAAAATTGCGGCTTTCCTTAATCAATCGATCGATAAAAACAGATCGTTATCCCCTCCCCTAGTATTATCCTATTTTCACGTTCGAAAAACAAGATAATTTCCACGATTCCTCCGATTTCCAAAAAACGTGTAAACTGTTGTAACTAAAATCTGTTGAATTTAATATAAATTTAAAAATACGTAGAGTATAGAATAACATAGCACTGCATCTTATTATTTGAGCAAGCGATATAACATATTATTTATTTCGAAAGAAACAACGAACAACGAAGAACAAACACAAGAAATTGTTATAATTGAAGTTAAAATTGGGGGAAAAATTAAAATTCGAAGCGTACAAATATTTTAAAATAAGGCAATTTTTTTTTAAATCGAAAAATCTCTAAATAATCAAAGCTCAAAATGGAAATTATTGGGACTCTCCTATCCTATGATGATGCAAGCAGACTCGAAAGAAGAAGAAGAACGAGAAAAAGAGAGACACGATGAAAGATCCGGTCCAGAGCTCTGTTATAAATATCGATTATTCAACGTGGAAGAGAAGTCGCTAACAGACCTATTTATTTACTTTTCCTTTATCTTTGGACGTTTTTTAGATATTATATTAACGAAGCGATTGATCGATATATAATGAAGATTGATAGAAAGGAAAAAAAAGATTTGACCTCGTTTCATAATACCTACTGGAAAAGAAAACTCGATGGGGCTAAGAGAGATGTCTGGTAGTGCATATAACTCTTATATTCTTAATTAATATTCTCCACCGCCTTCTGCGCCACGTTTCTTCCTCCTCCTTTCCCTCTCTCTCTCTCTCTCTTTCTTTCTCTTTTTAATTCTACCTTTAATTTTAACTTCCAAACGTTCCACTTTTCCACCACCACTCACGAATATGTATCCCATTTCAACACAATTATATTCCCTTCCAAGGAGCACGTGCTTGCGTTTTAAACGTCCAAACGTTCTCGTTCCTATTTAAAGTTCGAACTTCACCACCTCTCTGCATCTCGGAACTCTACCTTTCTAATAACATCGCGGTTAGATAATTGCGAGGGCCGTTCTTGCTATGGTTAGATCCCGTGCATATGGTCCCCCCATAATACGGTTGACGAAGCTACGGTTTCGCCGTGGAAACGGATTGATTTTGCGCTCGAAATGCGATAAATTATCGCTACACCGCCTTACAATGGCGGCTAGCCATTGCGCCTAGCGGCCG
>NW_006263502.1:1442961-1452658 GCF_000469605.1 Apis dorsata
TCTGGCTGCATACAAGTTCCAATTTTAGGGATGAGAGCACCGCAATGCGACACTCCTTTAACCGCTAAAATACACGCATCGAGGAACGGCCGATCGAACGCGATGCTGAGAACGCCTCTATCGAGATGCTTCCTCTCTCCTTTCTTCGTACAACTTGAAAACTTGAACAAAGAGAATACCTGGAATCCATTGTTTTCAATCTCACTTGATTCGGCCATCGATCGAATATTTATGGAGATTGAAATCCAGCGTATTGGTACGTTTCGCCAAGAAATATTTGGAAATTGATTGCCTTTTGCCAAAAATTAATTGCAATATTGAAAATTTTCTTCGAACGAGTGGTAGACAAAGAAATAATACAAGCGTAATACATTATGTTGATATTATTTCTTTGGAAAAAGTTCGATCAATCGTGCTGTTTGGATTAAGCATATTATCAGAGGATGCGCGATCACCTGTCATCGATGCTCTGACAAAGGGATAATTAGCGTTTCGGTCAAGTGACGTTCGTGATAATCGACATTCCAGTGTATTCCAGGATAATGAATGTCCGGACATGGTAATGCGGCTAATGTAGCTGAAAACAATCGTCACGAATCAGTACGAAATCGATTCGTAATGTTTACACGTATGTAAAATCACTGTCGTTGATAATTGCCCGAAATACGAATTCTTTTATTTCATTTTATTATTATTTTATCGAAAATCAAAAATTCGGGACGAGGAGAAAAGAAGGCGAAGATTTCGACATCGATCTCGAAAGAAGAATCGGGGATGATTCGTGTATGATTCACGATCCCTCGATAATCACGAGGATGGGTTTTGGAGGATTTGCGCCTTGAGTCTGTAAGCCTGTAGAATTCCTCCATGTCTCTGGGGATAAACGGGGAGATGGATATTAACTGGAACTGGAGGAATAACCTATTATTTTGATCCGCATCCCCGATTTCTCCCGTTGAATTCTAACTAATTAGGGAATATGTTTACAAGTTGATCTCGAATCGATTCGCGGCGTTATTGTGTTCGGATACAATAGCACTTCTCCGTTATCCGTTTATTTCGAGAATGACGTCAATTATCTGAACGTTGCTTGAACTGAAATCCTAATCATTCTGGAAGAACTGGACAGTGTTACGTAATAATGTAACACTTTAATATGATATTTGTTCGACAAGCGTTATTCGAGAAAATACAACGGGATTCGTTTCGATTCGAACAAAATTTATAGAGATATATTGTAATTGTTCGAAATTACAATTATTGAAAATAGCGGATTAAACTCGTGGAAATTTGCAAGAGTTATATATTTGTCACTTTTAATCATTAATCATTATAAATTATTCCCCGTGTCTCCTAAATTTACGCGTAAAACGTAATTTGTCATACTTTGAATTTATAACATCGAACAGAATTTTACGAAATTCTATAAGTATTAGCAATAATTTCCAAAATCTTCATCATTCACTTATCTTCCATACTTTCCATTTTGAACCCTTAAAAAAAACTTCTCTTAAAGATATATACACATTCCTTAAAATATTCTCTTAAACGAGAAAGCTTATCGACCGATCGAATAATTTATTAAATAAATGTAATATATTCTTGCTTCAAAACTTGTTTCATAACGCTTTCGCAATCGCAGTCTCTCTAAAGAAAATACCTTATTTCTCCTATCGAAACTCCGTATTGAATTTTCCGGCTGTTCAGCGGAGAAAAGCGAGCGGCGAGCACCTTTAGGGGTGAGGAGGAGGAGGAGGAGGACCTAAAGTCGGCACGAGGCGATAAGGGTGGCGACGACATTGTTGGTCGGTATCTCGCGGCAGACGCCGGTGGAAAAATATCTCGACAATGCCGATGACAAGCGACTTCTGAACCTTATCTGTAAACTGGAAGGGTGGCACGGAGCCGAAAGGAAGGAGGGGCTCTGCAACCCTCCTTCTCGCGCTGTTGGCAAGATGAAAAGGGGCGCATTCAAGTTTACGGCCTGTTCGCGGTATTTAATGGTGGGCGAGAGAGGGGAAGGGAGAGGAGGAGGTCTGGAAACGTCCACGTGTCTTTTGCCAGTTCGCAGTTGGCGTGCATCGTGTAAAATGTTCTCAGATTTTTGTCGCGTCGTATTTATTCCTTCGAAATTCGAATTACCGCCTATGCAAAGGGCGAGTTTGTTTCACAGTCATTGCTAAGCAAAGCGACGATTGGATAATAATTTTTTGGACGTGTGCTGCTCGAATATACCGATACAAGGAAGAGATTTGAATATTGGCTTCTTGTTTTGTTCGGGAAAGGTTTTTGATTTAATCAATTAATTAAAAGTAAAACGAGGAAGTGATCGAACGAAACTATGTTACTAATTTTATTCAGGTTTTATTTTTTGGATTATGAAAGTGTCTGACTTGCGATAAAAAATTATTATTAGATAATTATTTTACGGGAGAAAAATAGAAAGTATTCATTTAGAGTTTTCCATATAACAATGATTTAAACGATTTTAAATTTAAATCAATGACGAAATATTAAGTAAGTATCTATATAGACAATTCTAACCTCGATAGGTTCGGCGTGCTGTTCAGTCATAAAAAAAAATGGCGCCTAAATGGCAACTCTACTTCGCTCGGTTTATTGCGGCCTGCTTTATAACATTCAACACTTGCTTATCGAATGCCACAGCCTAACCAGATATAACTACGCGCGTCGTTATGGCTATACTATGCAACTAACATTACTCAGAAAATTATACTCAGTTATAAATGTATTATAATAATTACACGTATCGAGTATGGAGGGCTTTATATCTCATAGCCTCGATGTCACGCAATATTTGTATAAAAAGTGGCCTTCCTCGCATACATCATTCCGGCCTATACTTTTATCGATAATATAAAATTAAATAATCCTTCATAGCATCGTTTCACGAAATTGAATGAAACGAATTTCGCCGTTGAGTCGAATTATTTGAAGAATCAGCCAATTCTGTTCAAAGATCGAGCACGCGATCACGCTTATTTGCGAGACTCTTCGTTACTTTTGTTATTTAATCATCACACAAGAGGGTACAAGAACAGGTCGAGTCGAGACGTTACATGCAACTGCATTCTTTTGATTTTGATTAATATGATCGTGCCCCAAACTCATCGCATGTTTTTGCTAAGAGAAATTACTTCAAGGAAATTATAAGTGAAATTTACTTATTCACATCCTGACTCGATATACATCGGAATAAAATATTAGATAACCGTAAAAAAATGTTGTCCTTTTCTTGGGTAAAGAGGAAAAAAAGAAATGCTAGAATTGGAAGAAACGTGCAACAACTTTCGATAAAAATTAATTTTTCATCCGTCCAGAAACCCGATTAAACGTATACACTATAATAAATATTATTTTTACATGATACTACCAATTCTATATATATATTTAGCATATATATTAGTTTGAAGAAAAACGCTGCCAAAAATAATTTTCTACAAAAAAGACAAAAAAATATATATCAGAAAATGAATTCGAATCTCCTCCTCAAAAGTATTTCGCTTCATTTACAACAATTGAAAGAGCCTTAAGAGGAGAGATGTATGAAGAAACAAATAAATAAAAATAGTAATAATAATAATAATAATAATATTCGTAATCGAGTTTAAGTAACTTAGGGCTTAAGGTGGGCGCGAAACGATTCTCACTTGCAGGGTTTGCAAGTGTCACGGCCTCCGACGTATCGATCAGTACGCGAAAGTAGCACGCCCTAGCTGCTCGCGCCACTATTTTTCCGTGTCCGTGAACACCAAACGGGCGCAATGTCGGCGGCAGAGAAAAAGAGAGAGAGAAAGAGAGAGAGAGAGAGAGTAGTCGATAAACACGATTTCGCGGAAACTTGGACACGACCTAACTCGTTAATAGTATATGCGTCCTGTCGGTGCAGACCCATTGTAAACGGCACGTGGGCACGATGCATGATTTTTCGGGTACCGGTTTACTTTGTTACGGCCAGAGGCCTCTGTTATTCATGCGTTTCGCTCGCGGGAGCCACGGAAATGGGGGAATTGAATTTTGCGTTCTCTCTCTCTCTCTCTCTCCCTTTGTCAGAGAAAGGGCAATGGATCGGCAGAAGGTTGGAATTCGAGCGATTTGGCGGGTGTTTTGAAACGGACGGTATCTCTCTCTTTAAGGAGATAAAGTTGAAGAAGAATCGGTGGCTGCCTTAGATCGCGCTTGCCTCGACCTCGAGTAATTTATGATCTCCCGCGGTTCTTATTTCGCGGATAAGAGAAGAGTCGGCATAGCCCATACTTATTCGTAAGTGATTGATACCGGCTCGAGGGAAACAATAAAACTTGCTACCGTTTCTCCTCCGAGGAGAATTAATTTACAAAAGATCTCCTATGCACTTTTTCTCTAATTTTTAAACGACGAAGATTGCATCTTTCTCCTCGATATCCTTCCTACCTAACAATTTTAACAATTTTCCAAACGAACCCTAGTGACAGATTTTAAGATTTTTTTTTAAAAATCCTGCTTTTCAGAAATCCTCCTCCTCCCAGAAAATTCTATATACCGAATCCAAACTCTCGTACCCCAACTTCCGCTTCATTCTACTGGAGAACCGTATTGGAAATATCCTGGAAAAAAATCCTGGAATTTCCGGTGCACGGAGGGAAGCGATTTCCATTGCGCGGAGACACTATTATATCGCGAATCGAATGCGCATCGTTTCGTGTGTCGAAAGAGCATCGGTCCTTGCACGATCGTGATCGTTCACGTCGGTGAACGAGAAATCTATTCTCGATCGAGGTCACCAAAAACGGGTTCTCTACGTAGCGTCGCGCTTTATAAACGGCGAAGAGTCACCACGAGCATTTCGACGTTCACAGTCGAGGCTGCTATTTACTCTCAGCTTATCTCGTTTCCACTCGAGGCTCGCGACTTTTAGACGAGAGCGTCTACTACACACGCATACACACAGGAGACCTCTATCTTGGTCCGAAACTCTCTCTCTCTTTCTTTCTGTGTGTCGTGAATGCAACGGCGTTGGTTAATAAGCGTGATGAAATATACGGGTTCGTGATTCCATCCGGGTCCTCTGTTGGTTTTAGCATGCGACTCCTTGCCAAGGGTAAATTCAAGAATGCGCACGGCAAGTAAAGTGTTCCGTCCTCGACGCGTTTCTCTTTCTCTCTTTAGAAAATAATACTTTTTGATGCGCTGTGTAATAGCATAAGGATCGAGGATTATTATTTTTCGAAAGTAGTGAATTGTGGTCGACGACGATTTGATCGAAGGTAATCGCGATAAATGGTGTATTAAGGTAAATAAAGCTTCATTAAGTGGAGGGGTCGTTGAAAATTCGAAAGAATTTTGACGAAATCGAGTGTCATGGTTTCGTATGGGGAGGGGGGGATATTGTAATACACGTGATTATTTAATTAACGAGGCGGGTGAAACGATAAACAAGGAGAACAAATTTGCTCGCGCAACATTCGCGCTGTTAATAAACGGTCCGCTTCTCGCAACCTGGAACAAGAGAGGTAAGCAGATTGCTAGCTTATCCGATAATAATGGGAATACGGAGCTTTCAACCTCTTAAGCTAGTTGTTCCATTGTTACCGAATACGTGGCTCACCGAAGTTAGTCGTGATAAGCGTTTCAATGCGTCTGTAAAGTATGTATACGCTTCAATCCAGTTGCAGAGTTCTTGAATACGTTTTGCGTTTAACCGAAAATAGAAAATAGATTTCGGCCAGATGTTGAATTCGTTGCACGACGTCTTGATCACTCTTTCGTGAGGTAGTGGGAGATATTGCTGCTCTCGTGGACAAGAGAATGATATACCTTCTCTAGTATTAATTTCATTGTATTCTTTCATACGTAACAATACGTATATCACAGGTTATTCCTTCAATTGATCACAAATATATTATATTTAATATATCGAATAATACAGAAATGAAAAGAGGGCTGGATATACACATTCGTGACGTAAATGGTTATTAATTTAATTCTGCAGTCATTTAAAATTTTGTAGCAAAGCTATGTCATTGAATTCCTCTTCTTGCTTCATCCCGATATCTCGAATGATTTTCGAGAGATCGCAGAGATTGCGAATCGGGGCCCACTCATTGGACCCCACTCAAGATTCTCGTCTGCCGTTTATCTAGAGCTTGGATTTGATCAGTGACGATTCGAGCGAAAGGCTCGAATAACCGTTTAAAAAAATTACCTTTTACTTTGCGCGACCGATATCTCGAGAAGCGGAAGTCGCGTCGAGATAAACGAAAAAGAGTTTTAAAGGGAAAAGTTCCACGCTTCGAAATCGTTCGTTCGTCCATTGGCAGAGATTCATTATCCTCGAACTTTTAAAAAGTTAAAGTTAAATGAAGCGTAACGGATATTTCTGAATATCATAATTATCTTATTGGCAATGGATATTATTAATTTGGAATTTATATAATATCACGTAATAACAATTTTATTTTTCGAGATGCATTCTTTTTTTTCCAACAACAAATTAAATGTTAATCTACAAACAATTCAATGGATTGTACAATTTCTCTAATCAAAAAGTACCAAATTATCTTTGCGACATCACAAAAATATCTTTACATTCGACTGAATCGAAATGCCATCGATCAACTAATCACACTTTCGTTTCTTTCCTTTCTCTCTCTCCAAGTTACCCCTATTAAATATCAACGTGACGACTCGCCAGATTTCTTGCTCGCCGATCGCCATTTAACACGTTCGCGGTTGTTCACGTAAAATCTATTGTGCGTGTATATCTCGGCGGAAATTTCGAGCTAATAGAGAAACAGAGTTAGGGAGCAACTCGTGGAAACTATGGCCGCCCCCAACCCCCTTTCCCCCGTACTCGGTTAAGGTCCGATTTCTCGCCACGAATAATACGGTATGCGGGAACGGAGCCGCGTGGCAATTGTCGGGAAAAATATTTAACGAGAACAAAGTTGTTCCACAGGCGGGAACAACGGGAACTCGAGGCGCGTTTTATGAGAAAAGGGCCGAATGCAATGTTCGCCGGGCATTAATTTTCATTTTCGTTGGACCGTTCGAGTCGAAGTTCGCATCCAAGGCGGCGATTCGTAAATCGTTGCAAGTCGCGAGGATTAATATTGCGCGAGGAAATTTGCGATAATCGGTAATGGAATTTCCCGAATGAACTGTCGAACTATCGAAAAATTAAGAATCGAAAAGGGTGTGAATAATTCTGGTGGAAATTAAATGTTAATTGTATTTTGTTTACATTTGTTGAAAATGTTTAAAA
Organism: Apis dorsata; assembly: GCF_000469605.1. NCBI lineage: Eukaryota > Metazoa > Arthropoda > Insecta > Hymenoptera > Apidae > Apis > Apis dorsata. The sequence continues at coordinate 1,450,226 of NW_006263502.1, forward strand.
TATCGTTGCATTCTGATTTATCAATCTCTTCGAACTATACTATAGAAAGGATTAAATGGCAGATTATATTAGACGTTTGAAAGATTCTAGCTAGTATTATTTTCGTTCTGCAATCGATATCGATATCGTAATCAATAATCAATACATGTATAATTAATTATACATGTATCGTTATTCTATTCCTATTTCGAAGTAAACGCAATTATTCACACTCACGCTCTTAATATCTTTGAAAATATTTGGAAGAATTCGAGGAAAATTCATTCCACTTTTCCGCCAACTTGGAAACTTCGATCTCGTATTTTTCCACAACGTTGCCTCGTGTTTGTCAATACAATTTCAATCAATCGTGCCTATTTACTTGCGAATATCGCATAATTTTTCTTTGCTTTCCCTCGACGAACGGAACGAACCGTGAGATTCGCTCGAGATTTCCATCTTTCCCGTTTCGATCGATCGATATTCAGTATGTATTAAATTTCGATACAAGTAGTGACTCAAAAGACGCGTCTAACGAGTGACGAAACAATACGCGAATCGATAATGAAAGGTAAGAAAGATCTTTCCATCTTTCTACAAAATCCACACTTATTCCATAATCATCTATGATCACCAGAAGAGAAATTATTTTTAAACTAGACTAGACTGCAATCTTTAAATTATTCCATCTTGATTATCTGAAAATTAATCGAAGGAAGAAAAAAAAATTCTACGAAAATTCCAAAATATTCGATCCGAATATTTCTCTCTTACAAGAAATCACCCCCATTGTTCACGGTGAATTCCAATTCCGGAGAATCTTAATCAGAAGTCGGTGGATACTGTCTCCTCCCCCTTGGCCGTCCATTCGTGGTTCACGTGGGGAACAAGGCGAGCCGAAGATAAGTGGTGTCCCGCGGCTTGGGCGGCGTCCAACTTCCGCTAAGTGCAATTTAAGAGAAGAATTACAACAAATAATGAACCTTTGAAAGAATCAGCATTTAGATAGCGTATTAAGGGTGGAGTGGCGGCGCCACTTAATACTCCCGAGTCGCGATTCCGCCACTCAACGAGATCCTTAGGGACTTCTTTCCACGATAAGGCATTCTCCGGATTTGCGAGGAGCGCGTTTAATGCTCGCGAAAGGAAGAGGATCCGCTTGCTGGTCATGCGAAAATGGCAAATATGGCCTGTGGTTTCGAAGATCATGATAAATATGTTTCCCTTTTATCGTAATTTTTGTTATCGATATTCTCCCATCGTGTACGATACAAATGTAACGTGTTTTCGAATTTCATCATTCCATGGTGTTTCCATAAATTTTTTAATGGAAATTCATGTTCTAATTTGCGATGGAACGTGTTTGTACATTGCACGTTTCATTTTCGATATCTGGTAAAATATTGATAAAATCCTTGTAAAGTGAAGTTTAATAACGGGTGTGTGACATACGGGGGTTGCTATAATTATTTTGTTGACGTTTTCTTGTGGAAATATATATGATAGAATGATATAGTTATACACCGTGTTATTCGATTTTATTACTTTAGAGGAATAATATGAAAAATTGATTTAACGTAATTATATGTGTGTATATATCACCAGAGTTAAAAATAATACGCCACGTAATTGATATTACGCATATTGAATCGAATTTATCTGATCAGATCGAATCTCCAATTTGTATTTTTATAATTAGAACGAAGGAATAAAGCAAATGTACAAACATCGTGTCAATTATTGTACGTAGGCGTAGGAAAAATTATATGGAAATATCAGTGCAAATAACAGGGCAATAATTCTAACAGATTATCATACGTACTGTCCAAACAGGTCCCACCATCGGTTTCAAATTAAATTCTATTTCCATTGTTGTGATAGGGGTAAAGTCTATTTACAATCGTTGCGAATGTATGGACAGCGCGTGATTTCTCTGTTCAAAGGCCGTGAACAGAATATCATCATCATCCACCCACTCTCTTCAAATCTCTCGAAAGCAGCCAAGTTTTAACGAGCAATCTATCTCGAACGATCGAATTTCTTGAAAGAGAAAAACCTTGGAATATTTGGCACAAAGGAGGAGGAGGAGGAGGAGGAGGGGGAGATTGAATGGAAAGGAAGTTCGAATCGGTTCGGACAGCGAGTTCGAAAAGCAAAGAATTTGGACAGCGAGTCGGAACAGATTTCGGTACAATGGTCCTCGGATATTGTTCGATCCCCTCGAACATCTGGTCGGCGAGCTTTCGTCCGAGAGCGCGGCCACTGTTTCAGCTCCGGCAATCCGCCGGACACGAAACTACAATTGATTTCCACGGCTCGTACCACCGTGTGTGCCACCGTGTGCACTTGACGGCTTCACAGTTTTCGTTTATTTTGGAAATTTACCGCCGCGCGGTTGGCACGCCACCTTCCGCCCTTGCGCCTTCCCGCCGCAACTGTCGAACGCCGGATACG
>NW_006263502.1:1452955-1456141 GCF_000469605.1 Apis dorsata
TCAGCCGCGAGGTCATTTCCGCGCGAAGGAAGAAAGCTGATTTTCTTCTTCGTTTAATCGAGGAGAGATCAACTCGAGAGAGAGTAAATAAATTTTTCCTTAGAAATTTTCGATCAATTCCTCTATTTCTAACTTCTTCTCTCGGAATTATTTTAATGGAATTGTTCTTTGGTAATTTTTTCCCTTTTTTTCTGGAATATTCGACCGAGAGAATCGAAGAATCTTGTCTCGCAGAATTTCAAAAATTTTTGGGTAATTATTCGATGTACAATTGTTGAATTGGAAAGAACTCTCAATTTTTAATTATCGTGGAAATTTATAGATTTTTAAAAATATCAAATTGAAATATCGTAATGTAATAAATCCATTTTACAATGAATAATATGGTAATTATATTACTATAGTGATCAAATCACACGATTCTGTTCCTTCGATATTTTTAAACAAACGTGAGAACGGATTTTCAAAACGGATCATCGAAATTGTCACTGCGAAAGAAACGAGAGGCGTATAAATTAAAATTAACTAGTTTGCTGTAATTACTTAGTTTGCATTGTGCTCTCTAATACATTATCCGGTAATTAACCGTTTCACGGTTCACGGATTCTTTCTGCCGATTAATTTCTTTGCTTTGAAAACAGATTTTCATTCGTATTGGTGACGCATAATGTAACACGCGTAACGAGGAAATATTTGTCCCGAAAACACGGTGGAATTCCTTATTCGAGTGTCACGCGAACTTAATTACATCATACCGGTTCAATTGGGAAGAATTATTATGCATATCAACGTTTGATCCGTCACACCGTTCAAAATTGTTCCGTTCCCAATTCGATCAAAGATCAAATTTCCGTCCTTTGTGCCGTTCTATTACGTCCAATTCCAGATTTCATAAGCGTGAGAATTACCTATTAGTAATAATTACCAATTGATTATCACCAATTGGCAAGTGAAAGTTAATGATGAAACGTATTCGAAACGATATATATTTCATTTCCAATAGATTATTACTTTATCTTTTGTCTATTATCCAATGAATAAACTGAAAAAAAAACAAAAAAAACGATTATAACAAATAGAAGATTAAACGAGATTAAACGAGTAGAATAAGTCGCGATCGAACAAACGATGCCAATGAAATAAGCGGTACAAGACGGTAATGATCAGACGGATAGTCAGCTAAACGAGCTACAATATAATCACCGTAAAGTAAGTAGATTAAGACCGTCGTACAAATGAAACGAGCGAGTCGAGCTAGTAGAATAAGAAAATCAGTCAGACGAACGAGTGGATCAGTAGTACGATCACCACGGTCGAAAATGCAATCGGATGAATAAACGGTGTCTTTTTTCTTTTTTTTCTTTTTTCGCTTCTTCCATTTTACAAGCAACTTATAATTCTTTCAAGGGAATGGGAATGTAGGATAACGATATGCGTGGGCATTCGATCACCGTTGTTGCAATTCCTACGGCAGAGAAACGATAAGGAATAGAGTTACATCGGCGGAAATAACGATCGGTCGGGCGTACGCGTGTCACGTTAACCATGGACCCCGCAGCCATTTGTTCAATGAAATAACACGGTCACCGGACGATCGTAAATCGAGCGAGTAACCCGGAACAATAATCAGAAGTCGAAGGGTGGTGTTATTTAAGTGGCGTAGAGCGAAACGAGGTCAATGTTCTCCTCTCCTTCCCTTTTCTACGAGTTAATTCGCGAATTCCTTTCGCTATTTTTCACCCCAATTGCCACGATGGCATATCCTCTTCTTTTTATCGGCCCGTTAACATCGCGATCGACGCGAATCTCGTTGAATCGAAAGATTACGTGTTGCTCGATCCTTTCGATCGTTAAACGTTCCATTTCGAAAGGAAGTTGACTCGTCGAAATTTCAAGGGATATTCCAAGATTCGTAAATCGTATCTTGGGATCGATGTTGTAACAGTGTTGGTTATTATTTATTTTTTATTCTTTTAGCAAGTACATTCGAGGAAACTGTATGGTATATCGTCCCTCTATGTTATTTTTAGTTTCAATCTTTATGTTGGAGGAGAAGAAGTGTAAATAAAATCAAATGAATGATTGATATTTAAAAATTGAATCGTTATTCTTCAATATAAATTCAGTGTAATTGTCGGTGGATTTTTATTATCTAATAATTTTTCATTCACAAAAAAATTCCCTTTTCCATTTTCCTTTTACATTTTACGTTTGCACGATTCCTGGTAGTATTAGCTTAGCAGATGAAGTTGATTTATATACACTTTCGAGTTTCACAAAGCTTTTCACAAATGAAGATCTTTTTTTCAAGTTACGCTTTTATTTAATGGGATTCGCAATTAACGAATTTCTTTTTCTTTTTTTTTTTTTTTTTCCCTCGAATCGCTTCCCGATTTTTCGTCAATTAAATAACTGTTATCGTTGCAAACTGAACCATCCGATTAAAGTTTCGGTTGAACTGGGTCGCGCACCCCTCGGGAAATTTACACAGAATTCATCACTTTGTAAATCTAACATTAATCTCTGAAAGCCTCGCGCGGTTCCGCTGTTCAAGTACTCTCTCGACTCTGTAAGGCAGAGAGATTTTGGTAATTAGCACGTCGAAACGATTTCAGCGGAAAGAAACCCCGTCGTAAAATTACACCTTGATGGACGAATCATTTATTAATATGTATAATCCCTATTCTCGATACGTTATAAATTTTAATTTTACAACGAGATTTCCAATAAGAAATTTTCCACGCAGAATTCGCGCCTTTCAAAAATTCAATCCCTACTTTTAAAATATTCATCGAAACAAGGATAATTATTCATCCGCGAAATTCTTCTTCTCACTCGTCCCAAATTAACTTTTCCACATACATACTTACTAAATTTCCAAAATCATCTTTCTATTCTCTATAAAAATTCACATAAATCATTAAATCGTATCGACGACTAATTCCCGTCCGCCAAGAAAATTGTACGTTTCCAAACGCACGTTAGAAACGCACGAGGTCGAACGATATTCTCCCTGTTTCGTACTCGGCGCACTTTCTTTATTGCGATACAATTTCGCCTTATCTTGATCGATCGCTTCCTTCCATTATGCACGGGTACAGCTACGAATACGTTGAGCTATGAAATACGTTTTCCCGTGAAACGCGCGGTTACCCGACCGAGTTATGGCCGCATTCCGCTGCGTCC
>NW_006263502.1:1456581-1459752 GCF_000469605.1 Apis dorsata
CCACGACCTTTTTCCACCTTCGACCTCGCTTCCTTGCCGGCACAATGCCGCCCCGATCTTCGATGCTCTTATTTTATATCCTCCGATTCCGAGGATATAAAATCTGAACGAACGTTATTCACTCGTCGTGATTCTTTTTACGAATTTTGAAATTCGAAGTTTAATAGACATTTTTCTTATATTTTGTCATTTTTGCTCTTCTATTTCGTTAGATAGATCTGTTCGAGCGTTCATTCTCACGTTAATGTATTCGACGACCTGGTTAAATTATATGATAATGGAATCTTGAATTTTTTAGAATTTGAAAAAACGCGGTCTTTCTTTTATTGCGTAGATCCATGTGTCGTTCGTGAAATTAGAAGATATTAATTATTCCGTTGAATTCTCTCATATATCAATAATATTCGACATCTGATTTCAATAATTTCGTGCTAATGAAATTACACAATTTGAAATGTAAATTAATATAATAAAAAAACGATCTGCATATAGGTGTACGTACAAAGATTTTGAGAAATAAAGGATTCCATCTTGAGAGAGGAAAAAATGCCTCGTTCCAAGGTTATATCATTGCGAAGATTAAAGGAATAAAAGTCTGATATAGATCGTTATACTCCTTAAATTATCTTTTCCACAATCAAATCCATAATTATCAAGTGGACTCGATTCGAGCCAAGTAAATACGCGTATCACCTGGAAAAAGAAATAACGTCAGCTAATATTGCCTTCTTCTCTCCAATCTCGACGGAGATTAATCTGGATTCGGATGAAATATCGTCGCGTAAAGTACAGGGACGGTCGGTCACGATTCGAGCGAAGAGAAAGAACGTTGAAGAATCCCTCTTTTCTTTCCTTCTTTCTTTCTTTTTTTTTCTTCTTTGTATCTAACGATATCCTAGCCGTGATAATTTAACAAGGATCGACGAAACAAATGAATCAACGAGGAAACTTTCACACGGGAAATTCGTGACAAAATTCGTGGCCGTGATAATCGGTGCATGGTCACGTAGGAGCAACGTTTTGCCTTATCATCGCGTTACTACACGTCGTCCCTTGTTTAAAGAGGTTGGGGAATTTTTGCCATGTTTACAACGTGAAATTGAGAGAATCGTAAATAAATGTTCATTTTCAAAGTCTAACTTCAATCACGAGGCTCATAACATGGTGATTTAATTAAAATAAACATTTATTCCAGCAATATAATCACGGGCTCGCAACTCGAGTGCGTAATAACGTCAAATGAACGTATAAAATATAATGAAACATAACTAAAGTTGCTAGTGTAATAAAAGCATATGGAAAGATAATTTGCAGAACTCATTTCATTCATTCATATTCTCGTATTTTGTTTGTTTATTGTGAAAACAGAGAAAGAGAGAGAATTTCCAACAGAGTTTCTCTTACGCGAAATACGTGAAATATACGGAACGCGTACTAGATAGAAATAAATTGAAAATTTTTCACTTTTTAAACCTACTTTAGAAACAGAAATTGACGCATAGTGTCTGCGAATTCGAAAATTGGCACAAAGAATTTCTTTTTATAATTAAAATACATCGACAACAATCTTCCATACGATTCCTTTTTCCTATCGAATTAACAAAAAATTCCATCACGTATATTATTGTAATCCTTTATCAATTGATTAAAACGAAAAACGAACGAGATTAATGGAGGGATATTTATTTCTCCTCAACTATAGGAAGAATAATGAAAACATCCAATCGTTTCGAAATCTTTCCAATCCAAAGAATCGACCACATTCTCTACAATTCCTCTCCCATTTTCCCTCTCCCTCGCGTAGGAAGGTCGAACGATATAATTCATCGGTCATCGGGAGCGCGTTCGCCATTAAACGAATCTGCATCTGACAACTGCAACCATCCCCCTCCCTGTACACACCGTTTCGGTCAAATTGCAACGCGGTGAGTTTTGTGGGTTATCGATGTATTTATGCGCCGCTCTGCCGCCTACTATTTCCATCGAATCCACCCCCGAACGCTATCACAACCACTATCCGCGTTACGAGGCGCGCGACAAGCTCAGCGTTGCTCGTTACCTGAATAATATCCTGTCGATGGATACCAATCCCAATTGTATTTTCCACGAGTCGAGTTATCGTCGCCGATTTCAAGGCAGGATCATCGTCGTTTCCATTATCCAATTTAACAGGTTGACAGTTCGTCGTTAGGAAAAAGAGGGGGGTTATTGGTTGGAGTCGTTAACACTCGTCGTTACGAACCGGGGTTGGAAACTTATCTTTCATCTTTACCTACTTACCAATCTTCCTCCCCCTCCTTCTCTTCTGCCAAGTTCAACATCGTATGAAACATTGAACATTAAACGGTTAGCCCTTTCCACCTCGCGATTATCTTCTCGAAACGATCTTGACACACACACCCCGCTCGTTATGGCCGATCAAGCTCAACCGTGTGCACGTGGTGTAATTACACGGGTTCGCGATGCTTTGATTGTTGCAAAGTTGTCCAAGTGTCGTGGGGGTGATTTTTTTTTTTAAAGCTCGTTTGATAATTAATCGCATTCGGTTCGTTCGTTCAGGATTGAAATTAGGAATTATATATATAACGGTGTCCTTGTTATAATTTTCCTAGAAGTGTATCTTAGATTTACAATTACAATCACACGTAGATGCGAATCATCTTTTCAATGGAAAAATAAAATGTTGAAAACCTTAATCCTTCTTACCGAAATTATATTTTTAGTAATTGGAGAACGTTATATATATTTTCGTTTCGGTATGTATTATGAAGATATTCAATTTCTCTCCTAGAAAAAAAATAATAAACGTATCTCGGATAATTAATAGCCGTTCTTACCTCTTCCCCTTGAGTTGAACTACAAAATCAAATCGAAATCGTCTCTATATAGTAACCTCTCTCTCCCCGTCTAATTATTCTTCGAAAGAGTAATTCCCTTCTTTCTTTTATAAATCACGACTCATCGGGAGGGAAAAAAAAAAAAAACAGTTGGATCGAGTTGACCACTCATCATGAATGAATTATGATATTTATCCTCGCATCCGCCCCCCTCCTCGTCTGTTTCGCCTCGTTTGCTCGCCGATTCTCTTTTTCATCGTCGATCAGACGATGACACCACCGGAAGCCGGAAAGTGGAAAGGTGGAAAGCCACTCTCTCTCTCTCTCTCTCTCT
>NW_006263502.1:1459969-1461569 GCF_000469605.1 Apis dorsata
CGCTTCCCCTCCCCGATTATTTGTTCAACGTTGGAACCGCGAATTCGTTGGACCGGAAGTCGATCATCGGGTTTCATTAAAACTGCCATTCTCGGTTCGGTTGTGTCTGGTCGGCAGGGGAGGGGAAGGTAGCCAGCTCGGAAAATATTTGTCGGCCTTCTCGATCCCTTTGTCGAATCCCCCATCCCCCGTTTTATCCCCGTAATCCCCTCTCCCTTCACGCGTTAATGTGTCACAGTGCATTACTCGATAATTAATGTCTCGCGGGCCACCGTCGCGTGGAAAATGTTCTGTTACGATTGCCGCTGCGATTCCGCCCCATTCAAGGGGATGGGATCAAAGTTTCGTTACACGTCCTCTTTACATTAAGTTACGAGAAAATTCAAATTCATTGACTTTGATTTTTAAAGTTATAAAAATTCAAATTCATTGATACTGATTTTTAAAGTTATAAAAATCTGATATTTGTATGGTGAAATATTTATTTTTTTTTTTCTTTTTTTGTTAATGAGAAGAGGGATGAAACGAAATTTTAGCATTCTTTTTTTTCTCTTGTTTCTCGTGTTTCTGCGATGCAATTTTTCTTGGAAATTTCTATTCAGAATGGGATAATGTGATATTAAAAATTAAAACATCTCTTTTACAAGAAGTTTTTTTCACTCCATTTTTGCACCGTTAAAGTTATATTGAAAGAATAAAAAAACGCGAAAAGATTTTCTTTCAATCTTTCCTTTTTCATTTCTTTCTTTAAAAGGAATACTACTATAAGAGGAATTAAATTAATTCTCGGAATTTCAACGAAACTCTTTATACAAAAGAAACAACAACGTTTCTTCAATTCTTACCCTAATTGCATTTCACGAAAAAATGCTAAATATTTTACTAAAAATTTTATTAATTCATTAATGCTCTCAGATAAATTTACGAGTCATTGTAAATCATCCAATACGTGGATTCTATCCATTTCTCCTCCAATCGTATCCAATCATCCCTTTTATTTTCCCCGAGTTTTTCTTCCTCCTTTTCCATTCCATTTTTCAGTACAACCTGGTCAACACCTTCGTTTCGATCGCGGCTGGGATCGCATAAATTTCGCGTATCCCGCGCGAAAGCCGGCATCCGACCAGAGTTAAACTTGTAATCTTCTAATCTGGTTTATTAATGAAGTTATATCGGCTATTGGCCTGAACTCGAACTGGGGCAATTTGTCATATCTTCTGGGACGCGGCGTAATTCCGATCGCCAAGTTTAGGCGAGCCCCGCGTCTCGTTATGATTATAAAATTGGCCTATTTTCCCGACTGGGGGATGGGAAATATTTTTATCGAGATTGAATTGAAACCGTCAACCCGGAGAACGCGCGATTTTTCTTGCACGGTGTACATGTATATGTATATGTGTATATATATGTATCGTGGAGGAATCGATTCCTACCTCGTCACGGCTGATTTATAAGAACCACTACCACCGCGGATATATATCGCGGACTGACCTAAGCCGGTCTATTCGCAGACTAGTAATAACATCGATGGATTACATGGATCAACCTGCACCCTCGTCCACCATTTTTTTTCTTTTTTTTTTTTTTTTTTTTTTTTTTT
>NW_006263502.1:1461747-1466205 GCF_000469605.1 Apis dorsata
CTTTAAAATTCATCTATCCGTGTATCCCGATGGGGTATCTCGATTCGATCCTCGAACAAAACTGTCCTGGTGGATCTTGCGTTCCCAAATTGTTTCCATTCAAATTGTAAGGTAAATTGTATGTAGAGAGCAATCTTGTATGGATAATTAAGCGGTTTATTTCGAAGGTAATCGTTTTTCACTCGTTGTTCTCACGTGTGTGACGAAAAAGTGGAGTATGTGAATAGATCGATTTGTTCGTTATTTTGTTATTCTTCTCGAAAAGGAACAACTCTGTTCGAATTTTATTCCGCGTTATTATATTTTTCGTGTTTGTTATATCTATTTTTTCGTTCGTTTGCCGTCTCGATACAGTTTTATCGATATTCAAATATCCGAGATTTTCAACACGAATATTTAAAAGGGAAAATTTTATTTTTCACACTCAGGTAGAATAACCTTCTACCTTTCTATCCTTTTTCTTTCACCGTCTCAAATTTGCATATTGATATCAATCCTTTTCTCGTTAATCACAATTAACTAATCCATTCCAATCAAATTTGTTTAAATTATCATATTTCAAATAATTATCGTGTACGAAATATCAAATTCTTCATCCTTTTCCCTCTTTTATTTCAAAATAACGCGAGTCAGAGAATCAATTTCAACGTGTCAGATCGTCGTATTATAAATCATCGATTCTTTCGTTTCGTTTGTCAACAAACGACAAACAGCGGCAGGATCCTGTTTGAATCATTCCAATCAGAAACGATATCTTGCACCAAGTTATAATCGAGGGGCGTGGAGGAAAAGTGGGATCCACTTTTGCAAGTCGAAGGGAAATATACTCGCAGACAAACTGTCGATTCGTTCGTTGTTGCCCTTGCTGCAAATTGCAGCGTGGAACAATTTGGCGAACAATTTGAAGGGCACGAATATTCGAGTCTTTTCTGCGGATTTTCCATTGAAAATTTCCCCCTCCTCCTCTTGTTTCGCGATCGATCACGGGGGCCACCCTTCGCAAGCGACGATTCAATTTCTTGTCGCGCGCAAACCGACCCTTCAACGGCCATCCGAGGTTTCTTAATGACCCTCGTAAATAACTTGCCACGCGAGTCGGACGTCTTATCGAGATTGAACAGAATGCTCGATGGACTTCGCAACGAGGTTCACGCGAGGTCGGAAAGCACAGCCGCCTTCGAGACGTAAATTTTAACAAAATTCGAAACGAAAACACATCTGTTGGATCGTACGCGGAATCCGATTGGGAAGCTTCCAAATGTTCGAATGGGAATTTTCCACGAGCAGACTGTAAATCAAACGATTCAATATTATATTCGAAAAGTATATTTTGAACAGGCTTAAAAGTCGCTGAAGCGACAAAGGGTAATTAAAAACAGAGAAATTTTTCGAAATTTTTACCTTCGTCAAAGGAGAGGAACGTACACCTTGAGTCAAATGATTAGGATAAAAATCAATAGAATGAGTACAGAATATATAATTAATAAAAGTCACAACTTATCTTTGAAACGTGATACTTAAAATTTCGGAGGGAAACCGATTAGAGAATAATCGATCTCGAAAATTTCTAACCTTCATTATTCTTCGAGGAAGAATTCCCAAGAGTTCACCCTCCCCCTTCTCCTGGAAAGGAAGAACCCGCGCAGGCATAAATAAATTCCCAAGGAAGACGCGAAAATCGAACAGCATCCACTTCGACTTGGGGAAGCCATCTTTAAATCGGAGGAGGATCGAGAATTCGCACCGATCTCACGGGAAAATTTGTTAATGTCGTGGCTCCGCGTTTCCATTCTTTAACAAGCTGGCGAGGGAAGTTTTACACAGAGTCTTGCGCTCTCATTAGCCGTCACTTCATTAAACGAGCGTAAAATTTTATCGTTATCTCGGCCATCTCATCCGCTTCGATGGCCGAAAGATATCCCTCGGACAGAGAATGAGAGAGAGAGAGAGAGAAAGAGAGAGAGCAGGGAAGCTGGATCCACGACGTAGTACGCGAGTCGACGTACTACGTGCTCGCAAAAGTTTCGAAGGGCCGCTCTGCCTTCGGTCGAGAGGGCTCTCGCAGCAGCACCAGCTTTCAGACCGATGGAGTACGCACTCCACCGACTCGGTGATGCATATCTTCAGTATCACGAGCATTTTCACTCGGGCTTATATGCAATATTCTCGAGCGTTCTAATCACGGCGCCGCGAGTTTTCCACCCGCCAAACTCGCCAACGCCCTCGCGCGTTGGTGTGCTCGCAACATCTGAAATTTTGATTCCTCGACATTTCTTCTGATTTCTCCATGCAAATTTTTGACGCCAAAGGTTATCATTATCAGTATTCTCTCGTCGGAATGTCTATTAATGTAATACACCTCGTGCAATATTAAGTTTATCGAGCAAATTTCATCGTCAATTCGATGAATGGATCGACGAAAATTATATAATTCAAATTATATTTTTATTTTAACAAAATACGAATTCGAAAAATTTAGATACGAAACAAGAAATCTTAAAATTCCAAGAGAAGGAAAACAGGTGAAGGAGAATCTTCGTTCCGGTTTATAAAAATGCGAAGAGATCTCGCGAAGATTTAGTCGAATCGCGGCGAATTTGTTCGGATTCGTTTCCCTCGCGCGTCGGGAATCGCGTTCTCTCTTCTGAGGAGAGGGGAAAATTCTGAAACTGAGGAAAGAAGAGACGAGGAAGGGAGACAGGAGGCGGTGGACAAAGTTTCAGATATCGAAGATGAATGTTTTCCTTCGAAAGAAAGTTGTTACGAATCTGATGAAACGTGAAAGCTGATCGCCTTGAGTCGGCGAATTCCCGGCTAGAAATTTACCTAGAAGGCATAGAAAATGAGACCGGGCGACTTGAATCTTGCATGAAACTAGATTTTCAAAGAGCTTGAAAGTGAATCCCTTAGCTGGAACAACCTCGGGTCCCTAAGGATCGCGTGTTAATTTCACGATTTTAACGTCTCGGTGGAATAAGAGCAAGAATTATTAACGATCATTTGGAATACAATGAATCTCTCTCTCTCTCTCTCTCTCTCTCTCTCTCTCTTCCCCCTTCCAAAATCACAGGAAAGTAAGATTTTTAAAGGCAAAGCTTATAAACCGATCACGATGGAAGGCTATTTATATATTTCTTTATTTTTTGAGGAAGCTTGGAGGCTTTTTATTTGGTTAAGATAATTAATGAAATTCTGTAAATTTTGTATTCGTGATATTTCGATGCATGCTTATACTCAAGTAATTTTGAAGATGTATGAAAAATATTTCATTCTTTTGATTTCTTTTTCCTTCTGAAATATTTCAATCTTTTTTCTCAATCCTTAAATCGTTTTTTAATTATAAATTAAACAGCATGTTATATCAATGACTAATACTTTTCTTCCTCCTACAATAGATATATAAAAGTTTCACTCTTTATTATACGATTCCTCGAGAACGAACGTCGATAAAATTGGGAAAAATCATTTATCGAACGATTGCGCCAGAACGTTTAAAGTTTCGAGCCAGAATGCGCGCGACACCGAGATTCGACGAAGAGTTTCCTTCGCCGGATCTGTCGTCGCACCTCTACCAAGTTAATTGGAATTCTTGCGGTACGAGACACCGACCATTTCTTAATAGTACTGTCCACGAAAGGTGAGGTGAACACCCCCATTCACCCCGAATTCACCGGCAATACAGAGGGGTTCGCCTCTTTTAAGTGGCCGCCAAGCTGTTTAAAGGAGCTTGCCAACTTCCGGCTGCTCGTGACCCCGGCTGGACGTGCAACCGCAAAAGTTGTCACGTCGCAGGGACAGGGCAAAAGCAAATTGCGAACAAAAATGAATTTAATTCCAGTCTCGCGTATCCTAATTCTTTTTTTTTTTTTAATATCTTTTAATAGCTTTCGAATATTTTATTTTCCCCGCAAACAATTTTTATTTCGATTTTATTCTATCCTTCATTCTGCGTTTTATTTATATTGCATCCAATACATCTTCCCTTGCATCGTGTGTAGTATTCAGCGATTCGTCGATTCATTATTACTATTATTAACCAGTTTTCTTAGATCCTTTTAATAATCTTCTATCGTATTATTTTCAGAGTAAGGTTCATCTTAATTTCTTTTCTTTCCCAACAAATCCTCTCTTTCCCCTTCACATTTTCATTCATCGATTTTTTGCGGAAATTACATTATTATGTCTATTCCATCCCCGACACCGCAGGAAGTAATCGCAATCTTATATTAAATTTCCTTTCAAGCCTCGTCCAACGTTTGTTGCCCGTCGAAAATTCGCGACAAAGGGTAGTTTAACTCTTTGACGCGTCGATCCCGATGAAAGGGGCGAATGAAAGCGTCAATACCTTCAAACACCTTTAATTTTTCGAAGCTTCCCCCTCCAAAAAAAAGAGAGATCGAAAAAAAGAGGGGGGAGGGGGGGGGACGTTCCAAAAACTGGGGACCGATAACTCCATCG
>NW_006263502.1:1466291-1468233 GCF_000469605.1 Apis dorsata
GAAAACAATGACGCAATCAGCGCGTCGTGCGCGGTATTCACCCCTCTCACAAAGGGACTATCCCCAAAGCATCGAGAAGGTCGCATCGAGCGCTCCCTTTCAAAGCTTTGTTTCCATCACGACAGACTTGATCGAACGTTCGTTAACCGAACCGTGTATCGAGACACCCATTACTCGAATCGTTGTTTAAGCCATATACCACCGATGCTCGCATTTCCTTCAATTCCAATTTTCCAATCTTCGAACTCGCCGCGTGTCAGAAAGAAAGAAAGAAAGGAAAAGAAAAATTTTCGAGAAAATTCTCGATCGACACTCGTCGATCATCTCGACTGTTTCGATCTATCTTTGCAAAGGGAGGGGGGGCGAGTCGCTGATGGCTCTGTCACCGAGTCCGCTTTAAACCAGGATTCGAGGGTGTGCTGGGCCGTTTCCACGAGTTGACAAACGCCCTTCGACACGCGCGATCAGCTTCCTGATCGAGCGGCGGGACGCTTTTTTCGCGCGAGAGAAGGAAGAAGGGGAAGAAAAGAGGGAGGATCGTCTTACACGTTACGCAAATCGGAACGGTTGATCGTAATGGAGATTGTTCGATGAAACGAAACGGTGCCTTACGGCAGCCACGTGATTGCTTTGCCTCCAACGGTTATTCGATGATGGTTTATCAATAATGTAGTTTATTTAATGGTTTATCGAATGGTACGTTGATCGTTAGGTTGAATAGAAATTTGGTTGGATTGAAATTGTGATTCGAAATGTAAAGGTGAATTTTTCGGTGGAAATGAAATTTCGGAAATTTTGGGGAAGATTGTAGATTTGAGCGGGTACGATGATCCCTTTAGGAATTCTGTTACGGTGAATTAATAAAGGAAATTTTAATATTAGAAATCCTATTATTTGAATCAATTGTATTCAATTGTATGATATTTTTTATATTTAATATTCGTAATATATTTTGTAATCTTTTTGCAAAATTTCAAATTTGTAATATTCGATGTCTATTGTACAGTGAAACAACGTTTCGTACAAACATGATCTATTAACTGAACGAAAATTACAATCGATGGCCAAAATTAGGATTTCTATTACATGTCTGTCCTTTCATAAATTTATACGAACGAAATTTTTAATGCGTACCTGAGTTTACTCCCAATTGGATTAGATAATCAATAAAAAATTATTCCAATTTGCGGGATTGAGGGAAAAATTTAAAATAAAATATGTTTGATCGTTCGTTGACTATTCTACTTATATCGAATACATTATTGGATTATACCGGATTATATTGGATTAACTTTTGATTATTCAACGAATTCATTGGTCAGCATGTTCCGATTCGATACCACTCTACTGATTATTCAATTTTGTACCTAGGCAGAAATTAATCAAGTTTATGCGTATCTGATAAATTTTCAAAATTGATTTTGAAAAATAAATAATTATTAGTTTTACCAATATACCTTTTTCGAGCTTCGATTCACTTCACGACTTTTACATATATTACGAATCAATTTTTTTATATTTTTTTACTTGTTTACTCGTGCTTTTAGATTGTTTGCATTTCTTGTTTGCTTGTGTATAAAGCGGGACCAGAGCATTGATTTTTATACCACGTTCTACTTTTAATTTTGATATCAATGCTCGAATACGCAGAAACCTTTTTACATTAATTTTAAAATTTTTTCTAAACTTTTATCCAAAATTGATTTCTCTTCTCTTCCTCCTCTCAATTAAATTAATTTTACAATCGTATTAAAACCTAAAAAAAGAAGCAAATAACCTCAATAATTGAACAAAAATTATTTTTATTCGTCAACTACTTTATTCGATATAAAAAAATAAAGAAAGAAAATTATTAAACAGACCTTATTAAACCTTCATCTCCTTGCTAATTTCCTAAAATTCGGCATAAGAAGTCTAAAAAAAAAAAAAAAAACGTTCGTTT
>NW_006263502.1:1468424-1472335 GCF_000469605.1 Apis dorsata
TGGTCGATTTCTGGTATAATGGATACACATAGGGCGATCGAGTTCCGCAAACATATCAAGGAAAAATCAAGAGGGTACTTGGATCTCAATGGGTGGACTCGTTGTAAGAAACGTCTCGTTTAAGGAGCAATCTGGATGGCGGCCAACGGCGCGGCGGGGAACGATCTTCAAACGATGAAAAGTTACCACCTTGGAACAGCATCTTTTGCATAATACTGATATACGGAGACAATTTTTCGAGAATTATGGATTCGAATACGCGTCAAAATTGCAATTCGTGTTTCTGTCTTCCAGCAGATAAGACGATCGTGAAAATTACGTTCCGAGCTCTATAAGCTAATTATTCTTCGAATAATTAAATTTGCTTTAATGGCCGACGGCCTCCCCTCTCGTCTGCTGGGATTGAATGCGTAATCGATACCGAAAGTTCGATGAAATGCACTTTCATCTTCTTAAAATTTAATCTTTCAATGCGCCCCATTCTTGGCAAATGAATTTCGTTTCATTGAATATTGCGTTAATTATTCCTTCTTCTGGGTTTGAAGATTTTCCACAATTTTTTGCTCCAACAATTAAAGAAAAATCGATTGTGTTCAAGTTATCAGGATTATCAGGAATTTCTGAAAGATGAAACAAACGTCAGTTTCTTTCTATTATATAATTTTCGTTCGAAACATTTTTTCCATTATTCTTAAAATATCTAATTTTCGTTTAAACTATTACTTATTATTATATTGTGAATGTTTCTTATGTTGATAATTCTATTTCCTTATTTCCATTGTTGCTTATATATACATCAGAAATATACAGATTTTCTTTATGATCAAAGATACAGATACTCATGGCTTTTTTTTACCTAAAAACAGAGTACGGTTATCGAAATAAATAATGATAATCGCAAAAAAGTGAGAATTATCTCATTACATTTTACATTCAATATTATAATCAGAATAATGTACACTACACTCGATGTACACTCTTGCATAAGTCGAATCGCATATTCATGCCTCTGGCAATGGAACGATGCGTTATAAGGAAATTTACAAGTTGCCAAACTTGTCGTAATTAACATAATCGATGCTTCGTTCAAAAACATTTACAAGAAGAGATATTTTTTTAATCCTCCATCATTAATTTCCCATTTTTATTCCATATAAATATCCTTTTAACTCTCTAAAGAAGAATCTTGTAAAACAATCACTTTAGGGATTGAAAACTTCCAATATCACGATAAATCAAACTCTTCCTTTCCCTTCCCTCCTCTTTCTTATTTTTTTTTCACATTTATCGAACCGTCGACGATAAAATTCCCGTGTAAATAGAGAAACGAGGGGCGTCTATTCGATCGTAACGCGTTGAACACGAGAAGGATCGTTACGCGCGAAACGATTTCGTGCTTTCGATCCGTGTGTGCGAAAGGGTGTCGGATTTCGTCCCGTGTCCGCGCGTGCATAATTCAGGCGGGAAAAACTGTGTCGTTCGAAGGAGGAGGAGGGGCGGTAGCCGGCCGTTTCACCGTCGAGCATAAACCATTTTTCTCCTCCCTGAAAAAAACAATGCAGAGATGAGGCGCGGCTCGAGAGCGCACGCCGCTATTTACGCGTGCGGAAAAGGCACGAATACGCACGCGTGCACACACACACATACACATATCAAGTTTCAAACCCACCGGGCTGCCTTTTATTTTTATCCATCCTCGGTTACTTTATATTCACTCTCGTGTAAATTCGAATCACTCGGATCTCGCTCGTATTACTACTTTACCAAACGGAATAATCGCGTATTAGGGCGTATTCTGAATGCGCGTTCCGTGTAATCGGAATTTCCCTGGATCCGGTATTATTGAATTATTTCGCGTAAGAGTATATCAGAAGCGGTTATTCGTTTTTAATTATTCTTCCGCGTTTTAAATATTTAGTTTTATTCAGTCCGTGTTAAATACGAGATAAATTGGTTTTCGAGAAATATCGCACAGTTTCTTGTTCTCGTTTGGTTACGATTTTTTATTATTGTTTTAAGAATTAATAGTAGGAGAAGAATGGACTTGTTTTCGAGAAACGTGACAATTTCGAGGTGTTTATTAAAATATTTATTAAAAGATCGCAGCCTTGTGCGAGTGTACGACATTTTGATGCTCGTTTTCGTTCGTTCGTTTCTCAATCTGTCGCGAGTGTTTTTTCGGCCGAGGTGCGAAGGGTCGAAATAATGCGACGCCTGTCACATATTTTTGGATGGACATGATGAATAAAAGAGAAATTGAATTTCGCGGCACACGTGCGAAAAATTTGTTTCACGATCTGTGCTCCAGTTTTAAACGTAGATATTCGTTGTAAAACGCGTTTGCTCCGAATAGATCTACATCTTGTGGCTCGTGAAATATTATTTTACTATAGAGTCTGTTTTCCAACTAACGATGTTCTCATCTCTCTCGTGGACCAAATAACAATGAATATCGATTTTCAATTTACTTGTATTTCCCGCGGACCGGATGATATTTGACAATGAACGATATGTAACCACCAACTATGTAATCATATAGTTGATGGAAATATTATTCACAATCCGCAATGAATATTTTCATTTTCTTCGACGAACGCCTTTCTCGTGGCGATCAAATAACAATGAATATCGATTTTATTTTTTATTTTACACATTGTTCATTGTCAAATATTATTCGGTCCACGGGAAATAATGATAAATTGAAAGACGATATTAATTAACTAAACTGTTAATTATTATTACGAATTCTAAATAATTACATTCTGAATCCATAACGAGAAGAAGGACGATATTTCACGATACGTAAAAGAACTGGATTAAAAAAAATTATCGTTCTGCTCGAATTAAAATATATTCAATAATATGATAATCAAAAAAGGGAGATCCGATACCGAAACACCAGGAATCAGTTAAAATGAAAGGAAACATTGGAATTTGATTTTGAAAACGCGTGGGGAAGAAAAGGATGAAAAAAAAAAAAGGTGGATCGAAAGTAGGTTTTTCGAAACATTGGTCGGCCGTGAATCGTCGTTCGAAATCGAATTCGTCGGCCAACTGCGCCAACAACTATGAAATTGCCGGTGACGTTCGATTCAGGTTTAACCTGACGGCCACCGAATCCATTAACAATTTCGTTCGTATTGAAAGAGAAAGAACGAAAGAAAGAAAGAAAGAAAGAAAGAAAAAAAATCGAGAGAACAACTGTTGGGAAGCTGTTTGGGAGGGGAGGGAGAGAAATTTGTCGTTGAAGCGAGTGGCTCGAAAAAGCACAAAACGACCCCGAAATTCCATCTATCCGATGTTTCGGGCACACGGCCGAATAAAACTTTTCATTTCTATATCTCTTCCGAGTTTCCTTTGATGTCCAGATCACCGCGAGCCTCGTCCCAATCGGTGCATACAAGCTGCCTCGTAACGGCAACGAAATCGACAGGCTTGGATCCCTCAAAGATCCTAATTGCATTCCATGCATCGATACAGAGCTACCAGAGAGAAAGAGAGAGGGAGAGGGAGAGGAAAAATCACGCGATATGATTTCAAAGCACACACACACACACACACAAAAAAAGAAAGAAATAAGACAACGAGTTTCACAGAGTTGAAAAGGAAAATCAGTCCGTGACGTGAGAAGGAAACTGGAGAAATGGAGATCTTTGATTCCCTCTCGCGAAATAAATCCACGAGATTATCCACTATGTGCTACGCGTTCGTTAAAATACGTAAAATACGCGTAATAATGTCTTCGTGCCTGGCTTGGAAGGTAATGAAAACTGCTCGCTCGTGAAAACTTTTCCGCCGTTGCGAAAACCCCTCTTTTTCTCTCTCTTTCTCCCTCCCTTTCTTTCCTTCCTTTCCTCTCTCTCCCTCTCCCTCTCTCTCTCTCTCTCTCTCTCTCTCTCTCTCTCTCTCTC
>NW_006263502.1:1472438-1476054 GCF_000469605.1 Apis dorsata
CCTTTCCTCTCTCTCCCTCTCCCTCTCTTTCTTTCTCTCTCTCTCTCTCCCCCTCTCTCTTTCCTTCCTTTCTTCTCTCTCCCTCTCCCTCTCTTTCTCTCTCTCTCTCTCTCTCTCTCTCTGCTCCTTCCCTCGAATATTATATATTTTTAGAGAAGGTTCTATGCATCCTCCGCTTATTTATTTCACCAAGACGCGTCTACTTTATCCATCCGTCCCATGGATAAATATCGGTGGACAGAAACTCGATTTCTCCCGCGGAGGAGAAATTACGATTAAATCTGAAACATACGTGTAATTGTGGTTAGATTGGATAGGAAACGAGATATGAATCGTTGCGAGACAAGTAGAGTAAAACGGTGACGGTTGGATAAAAGTGGGGATAAATTCGGACAGGCGGAGTGTGTGAGATAGTCTCTGAACGAGTAGAACGGGGACATGTATGGTCGGGCGAGTAGAACGAGCCACGGACAGAGTGAAATAAAACATTTATAGTCGGGCAAGTAGATTAAGCGAGTCTATTACTCGCCGTTGAAATTGCTGCGACGAAAGGGTGGGTAGGTGACGAAGAGTTCTAGATTTCGAGGGTGTGAATGTTAACGTTAAGTGGTTCGAGGGAGGTGCTCGTTAATTACCGCGTATCTTCCCCGTGAATATATTATTTCGTTTACCGCTTGTTACCCGAACTTCTCGGCCTGGTTTCCGAGGTTTAAAGTTTTTAATCGAGTTACATTCTTCTCCATTATTCATGGATTCTCAATATGGATCCATCCACCTTCCATTATTCATACATTGGTACTTACAGTTGCGTCGTGACTTCGATAAATACACCGCGGAAATATCTATTGATACATTTGCTTTGCAAAAATCGCGACACTGACTTTTTTTTTTTTTTTACGGATAAACGAGAATGACCAACCAGTTATCGATAGATATACCCTTTATAACGAGTACCCTGCCAAGAATATATTTCGATCAAAGATTAAATCTGTCCAACACGAACAATTAGAATAGAATAGAATCTTTTCACGCGAGAAGAAGATCGTTTATTTTTTGCTTGGTACATAATTTAAGAAAAAAATGTTCCTCTTCGAAGAAGACACGAGACATTATACGTATTACGCGTTTAAAATAAAAAGAAAACACTCTTAGGATTTGTATGTAACGAAGATATAAAAGGAGAGAAAAGAGAATAGTGTAATTCGAATTGCATATTCACGAAGGGGTATCGGATCGGTCGCCCGGACGAACTGGCCTGTCACACGATCCCTTCAGTCAGCCATGCTATCCGAGTTTCGTTGTAGTTCGATCGAGGGATTTACCAATCGAAATGGCGGCTCGAAAGAGCGTGTTCGCCCGCTGCGTAAGCCGCACGGAATCCAGGTAGCACTTTGTGTTTCGATTCGCCTTAAAAGTTTTCCCATTTCCGTGCTACGCTATCACGGCCGGTCCAACGAGAAATCCAGCTAGAGTAATCCATTGCCAGAGTCGTTTGTTCGTTCGTTCGAGTACGTTAACCTTCGCTTCGAATTGGCCGCTTCTCTCTCTCTCTCTCTCTCTCTCTCTCTTTCTCTCTTTCTTTTTTCATCGACCACCATTTTCGATTCACGCGCGCGTCCGTGGATCGAATTACGCGCGTAAAAGAAGAGGGGGAAGCAGGAGAGAAAGGAGAGGAAGAAATTGAAAGAGGGAATGGCGGCAGTGGCGTGCACGCATTTCGAGAAATTCACCGAGATTTCCCAGACGCCTCGTCGAAAGGCGCAACTCTTCGTATCCACCCCTTGCATCCTCCCCATCCGCTTCTTTTATTTTCTCACGGCCACGCGAGAAATGGTTTCCGAGTCTATTATTCATGGTGGTGGTGCAAAGTGGCGTGGCGTCGATGTCGATTGCTCTGATGGAAATCGGGACGATCGGAGGGAAATCTTTCCGACAATTGCGTACATATATACACACACACACACACACATATTGCTGAGTCGATGAGTAGACGTTCGAGAGGAAAGGAGGAGAGAGGGATTTTGGGGAAGAAATTTTCGAAGAAAGAATTTGAAAGTTGAGAATTCGAGTGCGTCAAAATTAGAGAAATTTAAGAATAGAGAAAATTTAAAATAGAGAAAATTAGATTGCTTTTTATATAAAGGAAGGAATAGTTCTTCTAGAGATCTTGAATATTGAAGTTTATAAATAAAAAATTGGTCGATTGGTTTAAAAAATAGATGAAGAAAATATAGGAATAATCGACACTTGTGGAGCAAAGGTATAATAATTTCGAGCATGTTTTCACCATGGTGTTACAATAGCGGCCACGAATCATCAATTTCGCTCTTCTATTTCGCACTTGCACTCTGTTTCTTTAGCCTCGCATCGAGGGCTATTTTTCGAGTCGTTCGAGGGAACGTTTCGCTCGTAACCTCACGAGCTACAACAAGATTCCCATTTACACGGCACTGAAACCACCAAGCTACCCTTGTCGAAAAGCGAAATTTCTCTGTTTCCAAGAAACTCTTATAAGCCACCTTGAATAAATTCATGAGACCGCGGTCCATGGAGCAGCGCGCGCCTCATCGATTTGAAATTCGGATTCCGCGTAACTTTGCCGGGATGAGCCTCGGTGTGAGAGGATAGAATTGAGAAAATTCTTATATACGGTGTTGAAACCGTATCGTCCCTCTGTCGTTTTCCTGGCGTTTGTCTCCACCTTAACTCAATTTTCGAGACACAATTACAATTATTAATCCTGCAGATTTAACTCATAATTAGAAATTCACTCGATTATAACAACTTCTCGTTTATCAATTTCATCCTACGAAATATAACAAGCAATATGATTTATTAAACATTTCCAACATCAATTTAAACTTCTATTCTATTACGAGAATTTTCTTCTTAGAAATAGTGTAGAAAAATCTTTAATTCTTTTTTGAAAAGAAAAAAAAAAAAAGAAAAGGAATCATAGAATTAAAAATTCTTCTAATCTAACTCTCGTTACCTTAAAAATTCGAGTCGCGATCGTATAAATCGGACGAGCGTATAAATTCGAACGAATCCGATTTTTTTCCACGCGCCACCCTTCTTCGATAATTGTCGCGTCGAAAAGCGGATTTTCAGTTCCGCGCCGCGCTTCCAATTATCCAAAACTCGCTACTCAGCGCGCCACTTCCGCTTTCCCCCGGAACATATCTCGCGCCGTCTGGACGCGGGGCTTGCATCGGCCCCATTCACACGATTTTCCCTCGTTAAAGCTCCCTCCCTCCCCGCCCTAAATAAACGAGGAATATCGGTCTATGTTTTTTTAACGACGCCACTCGCCGGGGGTGCGCGCGACGGCGACACTCCCCTTCTTAAGAAACAACCCCCGGATCGAGTAATTACTTCGTTAGAATGCACGTTGACTTAACGAGTGTCGAGTTAACGAACTGTGTCAAGAATAGATCGCGTCTAATTAGATATTCGATGGATCCTCTTCGGGCCATATCTTTCGATTTTTCTTCCTATCTTCGAGCATTCGATCGCGTCAATTCTCCATCGAGACGAGAATCATATCGTTCGAATTATCTCCGTTTAAAGTTTTTCTTTCTTTCTTTTTTTTGTTTTTTTTTTTTTTTTAATAGCA
>NW_006263502.1:1476216-1477608 GCF_000469605.1 Apis dorsata
ATTAACAATTGTTCCAATTGGTCCAAAAATTGAGAAAACGAGACGATGTTTGATCGAAGAAGATACGTACATTTTAAAAGATACAAATACTTTTTAAAAATACTTACGTGGAATGTAATTATTATCGCTATTTTTCTTTACTTATTTTTGAATGTTTTAAACGAAGATTGACCAATTTTTACTTGACAAATTTCAATATTTAATTTCAATATTTCGATACGTAAACAAATTATTTGTAAATTATTTGAAAAATTACTTCGTGCCACAATATGTATCTCGTTAGAATATTAATTTTTGTATGTAGAAAAATATGCAATTCTCTAATTTTCACACTTAACTTCTCAATTCTTCTTCCTCCCATTCATTAGCGTCATGAATAGTTTCGTTTGCACGAAAATTATATTCGTTTAACAAGAATAACAAGTTTAAATAATTGTCGCGATGCGGGGAATATTGCCATTACGCGTTGAATATTTACAAAAAAAAACGTGCTTTCTCGTCCCAGATTATTCAAACAGAAACTCTGGCGGCCCTTGCACTTTCGATCGGTTAACGATTACAATTTCAATCGTCAAACAATTCGGATTTCGAGTTAATATTTCATCTCGTCGGCTCTTTAAACAGGGAAATCGATTTCTCCGACACCCCGTTTCCCACACGAGCGTGGTAGTGTCGGGGTGCTGGTCTCAAGGTATTATTAAGACATCGTGCGCGATCGTTCTACGAGTGTAAATTGATTTTCATTTACGAGATGATCGAAGAGAAAAATCCTTAACGACGTCTGTTCCAACACTCGAAAAATTAATTTAATTGATCATCCTTTCCCTTCTCTCTCCCTCCTCCGGAAGTAAAATTGAAATATTTATAACGTCGAAACGTGACGAAGCAAGAAGTTCTAATTACTTTCATTAATAACGAAATTGCTTGGGGCAGGAAGGTGATTTCGGGGAACAACGTACTCCAATTATTGCCACCGAATATCGAGTAAGAGAGACAGAGAGAGAGAGAGAGACAGAGAGACAAAGAGAGAGAGAAAAAGAGAGAAGGAAAAAAAAAATAATGAATGTAATATTCGCAGGCTTCCTCCACGAGCTATGTTAAATCTGATGATTGTTCTCGAAATTGCACGCCACCTCTCGTATACACCTTAATCACGAGCCGGTGGACGAAGACAAAGCGAATTGTCGGAAGTTTCGTAATTCGAAAGCGGAACGGGGTAGTATTCCCCGTTAATAGGTATTGTCAATGCTAGAATGAGATTTCCTATAGAGAATCATCGCGGTGTTTCTCATTTGCATACTCGTTGAATCTTTTGTTCCAGCATTCAAGTTCCACTGATTTTTTTTTCCCCCCCTTTCCTTTCTTTCTTTTTTTTTTTTTTTTTTTTTTTTT
>NW_006263502.1:1477643-1486722 GCF_000469605.1 Apis dorsata
TTTTCCATTTTCCATCCGTCACTTATGTGTATTTGTTACGCGGCTGCCCGACCGTGTTTCTTGCACTTTCACGCACTTTAAATCCATTATTCGTTTCCTTTGTTTGCCCTCCAATTTTCTTTCCCTAATACCGTCTTTATTTGAGAATTCTTCCATCCGTATTTGTTTCGAATGACGGTAATGTGTTTATTTAATTTAATTGCATTGGCTCTCGCCAACGAACTCATGGCAACGCCATCTGATATCTTAATCTTAAACATCGAGATTACTGGAGTCTTCCTCCACGAATATTTCGACCTACTATTAGAGATCCCAACTTTCCACGACAATTTCTTATTTTCGAACACGATCCCTTTTTCCTAGTTTCTCTATCTTTTTCAATCGTTGCAACGTTGTCCTTCTCCAGACAACATTACGCGAAATATTCCATCCATTCGTTCCTTTTCAATTCATTAAAAATCTTCTTCTTCTTTTAATTTTAAAAAATTTTCCTCTTCGCGAAAATTAGCACACTTAATTCACTTATAACGTCGATTCGCTCGTAACTCGTCCAAATCTGATTCACCGCTTTATTCGCCCCGATCCCAGACGATTCTCAGACACCCTCGTCGATCCATCAATCTTTATCCTTTCCTCGCCTCTCGGTTATACGCGTCAACCCCTTTTCTCCACCTGCCTCGACGTTTTCTCCTCGCATATTTCCATTACACATCTCGCTACGTATATATCCCCGGAATCCCAAGCGACAACGCGACGACGTTGCACAGGACGTTCCCGAGGGTTTAACGCGAGGTGACAGTACGGAGCCGGTTACAGAGCGCGGTACGAAATCACGTCAAACACGCGTCGAGGAATAACGCGTCGCGGATTGGCCCGGAAAATTTCGAAATCGAGAAGATTTCGCCCTTATTATTATCTCTCGAGATGCCCTTCGCATAGGGGAATATTTTAATAATTGGAAGTATTTCTTCTGTGAAAAGGGAGCATCTTTATCGAGAATTTTGGCAGACTTTTCATCGAGTAAAGGAAAAGAATCATGGAAATGGCTCGCGTAAATCGAAGGATAAGTGTATTTGAGATTAACGAGATCGTCGTATTTTTTGAGCAAAGTATGCGCGAATATTTTTTCGTAAGAAGGATAAAATATGTGTGTACTCAACGATTGTATTTCGAAAGTCTTGGAAAACGCAGGTGCGAGTCAGTCAATTCTTTAAGTCGAAATGTTTGCGTGCGTGCAATATTCATTTCGAAAAAGTGTCAAGCTTAAATTCAGGTTAATCACGTAATTTATTTTATTTAAACATGATTTCAATAAATTTTCTTCTTTAATAAAAATTAATTTTTTTGCAAAGAAGATAGAATTGAATTTAAAATGTTTGAGATTTACGAAAAAAGGAAAAAGGAAATATATTTATTATTAATTGGTTATTTAATGATTAATTAAAGAATTATGTTGAATACTGTATATTTATTGGAATATAAAAATGTTCAATTAATCAACTTGCTCGTCACTTTTTCGACTCGTTTTAATTTTAATTGAAATTCAGTTTACGAGGATAACGACTTCGAACGACTTAAAGTCAATAAAAATTTGTTTGACTAATTAAAAATAGCTTGATGTAAATGCCGTTAACGACGTTGTAATTAAACATCGTAGGATAAGACGATAAATAATTTATAAGTTGATTCGATCGACTTTAATACACGATTTTTAAATAATCGATTGAGAAAGAATCGAAATTGAATTGAATCGCGTAATTATAATTACAATTACGTGTAAATATTACGCACAATTTCACCTAAAAACGTTCGTCTCGATTATTCACCTAAAACTAGCACGTCATTTCACATCTTGTTGTTCGAATCGAGTAACTATGTAATTTCAAATAAAACAAATCTCACAAGAGAGATTAATTTATCGTCGAGTACTCGCGATAGCACTTGGAGCAACAAAGATCCAAGAGAAGCGAACAATTCTCATTAGAAAATCGCTTTAGAAACTCGTAAACGACGGCCCTTTTGTTACGTAAATTGAATCCTCTCATCACCTTCCTAAACTCTCGCCAGAACAGAGAAATCTTTCGTCGAGAAGTGATCTTTAATTAAATATCACGTCAAACGAGAGACTTCAAAATCTCCACGAACGAGGTGAAATCGAATCGTTTCCCAAATCGGAACGATATCCCTCCCCCTGCCCGCTCCCTACCCATTTTTTCCCTCCCTCCTCCCAAAGAAGGAAGAGAAATCGTCGTTCTACGACGCGCAACAAATATCTACTTACCTTTATCGAAGCGTAGCCTTCCCTCGATCCGGAAATTCCGAACAAGGACGAAATCCCTTTTAAAATCCCCCCTGTAGATCACCCCGACGAGATCACAGAGTCGAGGCGCAAGAAACTCAATGGAAAACCCGCACCACACGTCAGCTCACCACATTTATTACCACAATGTCCCAGAGCGCGCCAACAATCGCCCCGTTCCCGGTATCAATCGGTCAATTCGATCGGATTATTGCCAGGCAATCTGGTCGACCTGGCAATAAGAGTATCTATGCGATCCGTGGCCGTGACGACGACTAACTCTCAAGTTCGACCACGCGACTCGTGCTTACAACGCGCAATTGCTTTGCGCAGTCGAAAGGTAGAGCAGGGACGGGGACGACGATGTAGCGACACGACACCTTGGACACCGTTACGGGAATGTCGCGTAAACGAAAACATACGAGGCGTGTTGTCATACGGTGTATTTGCTCGTATATCTCTTTCTCTCTCTCTCTCTCTCTCGTCAGATCAGTTCGATTATTTCCGATCGTTCGTAAAAATTAATTTTTGGAAGAGAGTGATTCTTCAATTCGTCACTGATGATGATTAAAAAATCGACGAAAGTATACGCGAGAACGTTTTTATACGTAAACGAATATAACGTTTAAAACGCTTGGAATGTGGCGCGAGTCCAACGAGTTTATTTCGCGCAAGTTTAGAAGATTTAGTGATATTTGGAAAATTTTCTTTCCAAGGAAGCACGTAATTGAACGTGATACGTATATATAAAGATCCAGCTTACTTCGAGCAAGGAATCTAGCTATTGAAACTCTATTAAAAGTAGGAAAAATTGGAATCGCTGTAACTCCGAGGATAATAATTTTTTATCAACGAGTGAGGGATCGTTAGAAGCGCGGAATCTCGCTCTTTAAAATGCTTTTTGATTTATTCCGATACGACTTCCGGTTGCCGAGATATCGTCGTGTAAAGAGAAGGGTAATTTTTTAATCATCGACTATCTCCGTCCTTATCGTTTACTCGGATCTCTCGCTCGCGCCTCGTCTCACTGACCTATCCCAAACTGCAGACATGTGACAGACGCGATTCCTGGAAGAACGTAGTACGCATTTCCAGGAAATAATATCGGTCAGTGAGTCGCGAGTTCATTCATAACTTGAACGCTCCGTTTCATTTTCTTCGAATCCTTATATCTCGAGAACTATTTGAGATATCGGGATGAAACAAAAAAGAAATTAAATGGCACGATTCCCTCTATTTTCTGAATGGATTTTGGCGACAATTTTTTTTTTCAATTTCTTTTTATATAATCTTTATAAAAGATAAAAATTCCAAGTTTTATTTACAACTTCACGTTGCAATTGTCTCTCGTCACGATATACAAATACAAGGCTTCGTCGTAAAAAAAAAATTGTTATATCAACAAGCTGCTATTCGTGTATTATTATTATTAAATTTGAGGATCATTTTTACCTCTGTTACTCGACTTGTTTTTAAATTCACGTTAATTTTATCTCGTAATTACAAATAAAACAAATCTTGATCTGGGAAAAATATCCTTTCGAATTATGGATAATTAAACACTTTATATTATTCAGGTGTTATTTCCTCTGGACTGGAAGAAATCTCCTTTGAAATTCTCCCGAAGCAAGTAAAGTCAAACCGAAATAAGACAACAAATCTGTTCAAACTCTTGAATTCTCCATCCTTCTTTGTCTTTTATTAACCGTTCATTCTCTCGCAATGATCGCCGCGGGCAAAGATGAAACTTTTGAGTTTATAAATATTTTATACATTGTATGCAGTCTCGAGCATCGGCTCGAAGGGAATTGTGATACTTATTCCTCGGTCTTGAGGGATACGTTGTGTGTATCGAGGAATGCGGTCAAGTGTGATACGCGAGCAGAAAGTTTCGTTTCACGCTTTTGTTCGCCGTGTACGCGACGTAGACCGATGAGGGTCGAGCTGCATTCGTTGATCGACGATGCAGTACTGGCAAAATACGTCATGGAGTACGCGTGATGTAGATACATTACAGAACTTAATATTCGATCGTTGCTCCGTTTCTTTTTCTTCTTCATTTTCCTTTCTTTTCCTTTTTTTTTTATTTTACGGATAAAAAAAATGTATCGTCACGAAATACACGAAGTAAACCGAATTTTAACCTCGAAAGAATTTTTAAAAACTACATTCAACGATATTCTCCCTTCCCTTATCCCTTATCCACTAGAATTATTAAAACGAGATATTCTCGTTTCATCCTTTTCTCGAGAATATATATATATATATATATTTGAACGAATATTTCAATCACTTTCGAGTTAAGGAAACCAGAGAATCTGGGAGATAGATTCTCAACCGCATAATCGTCGTCAACGTTTAATAATCGTGCGTTCACCGTGGGTAATAATTTCCCCATTGATGTTATGTATCCTCGAGGACGGAAACGGGTAATCTGAATCGGAGTCAGCTCGTAAGTCGAGGTTCATTGTGTGGTACACACAGTCAGTTTAGCAGTTCGCCGCCTTTCGGGTATTAGAGTTCTTCTTCGGGGGAGGAGGGAGGGCACTACTCGGTGGGTTTACACAGGATTTTCTCAGGGATTCAAACGTCGGATTGTCAGAGTGGTGGAAAAGTTAGTCGACGTGCTCCGCCGTTTCGCGCGACAGAGATTTCTCAAAATGTAAATTTAAAGCCCGCAACAATCTTCGCAGTCAACCCTAGAAATTTCGCTGTTCTCGCCACTCGAATCGTCGGCGATGCTTCCTCCTCTCCTCCTCCCCCCTCCTCACGCGGCATCCGGTTTCCCAAGTAGTCCGTGAAATTACCGCCTCCCGTTCACAAAATTTCACAAGGATCATTGGCGATGGACGCCCGTTTATTATCCTCGGGATAATCGAGAGGTAATGGACCGTGGCGGCAACTTATTTACCAGAGGGGTATTTAAACCGGGTAAACGGGATGGAATCAATTCTTAATTAAGGAAACACCGACCGGTAGCGATGGGATCGAGTTCAATGCATTATTTCAATTTATCACGGTCCTGCGACGAATATTATACGCGATATAGAAATTATGAGGGTATAAGCAATGAAATAATAAATTTGCATTAATAATATAAACGTCTCTGTAGCACGGATTTCGATATTCTTTTGATTTAGATCATTGTTTAACACGAATGTTCAATGTACATCAAACTAATACAATCATTTATATCAAAAAAAGGAAAAAAAATCATCACACGAAAATATTTCAATATACAGAAAAATTAATAAAAAATTTCTAACAAAATTTTATTCGTAAACTTTTCGTGAACAATCTACTCGAATTTAATATGAAACTATTTTCCACACTCGTGAAAGATTCGAATCTCGAAACAAAAAATTCTAATCTACTCGCGACGAGCTCGACCCCATCGCTACGTTTCAAGATACAGGAGAGGACAGCGTAGAAGACGGTCCCCTCTTTTCATATTTGCTTAATCTAATATTTCGCGTATTTGTCGTATGAACAAGAACCGATTTGTCTACCCCCGGAAGGAACCCCGAGTCGGGGTTAGAACATTACCGGGATGGAACGTAACCGGACGAATAACTCCCCCCTCCCCACCCAAGTAACGCGATTTATCAAACGGATCCCCCTTCGAGGACCTTCCCGTGTACCCGCGAAGGTTTTCTTGCCTCGAATACGGTTCAGCGTCGTTACACACAGATGCGGCCGCACACAGGTGATCTCCCCGCCGTGGGCTGTGTGCAACGTTCCGGAACACGAGCGGTCATGAGAAGTTTCCTTCTTCCCGACTTCCATCCCGAGACTATGATAAATTATTTCTGGTGTAGCGGATCGCTCGTGCGAACACCCCTCCCCTTTGGATCCGATGGAAATCTTTTCCCGCGTTTCTTGGGCAAGGAGGAGGGGGGAGGGGGAGAGAGAACTGCCAGCCAACCACTCTCTGATGAGTTTAATTCGAACGATCGGTCAATTTCACGGATTTTCAGAGACCCTTGTCGGGGAACAGTTGTGGAATTTTCTTGGCGAAAGAAGGGAGGGGGGAGAAACGGAAGCGAGAGAAACGATCGGGGAAATTGTTGATCGGTGTATTATTTCGTCTGGCGAACGATTAAATTTCTCGGTGGCGTTTCCATTTCCGTCCCTTCAATTTTCACGCTATATTTTCCTTTCCCCCGCCAAGAGAAAATTTTATTTCTGATTAAAAACTGAGTATAAATAATGTCCGTCTTGGTCGTCTCGGAGTTGGCGAAGTTTATGAAAAAGTTTCGAGGAGGAGGAGGAGGGGAGTATTGGAAACTTTTTCAATGTTTCCAAGGAATTTTTTTGATGATGAGTTACGATTTAATAATTCTGATTAGGAGAAATGATTGTTGCGTAAAAATTTTTTATAAATTTTGCTTAAGTTTCTATTGTTGTGGCGTACAGTTGATTCAATATTTTTGCAAATGTAAAGCAATTTGAATAATCTAATAAAGAAATTTTCTGCTTGTTCTTTGCGTAAAATTTATTTTAAAATTCATTTATTAGAAACAAATTAAATATCTCTTTAATACCAAAACTGCGATATTAATTTCTTTCTTTTCAAATATGTGATAAGGAAACTTTAATTCTTTTTTTTAAAATACGAACGTTTGTCTACTAAAACACGTGAAAATTAAAAAAAATTTGGAAACGAGAGAAGATTATGTTTGAAAAAATGATATTAATTTACTTTAACAATTCAATATTTACAATACTTTTTCTTTTTAAACAAATATGAATTCAAAAATAAAATGTACATCGAATATACGTACAAATATACGTATATATGAACACTTTTGAATAAAATTGAAATACGAAAAACATTTGCATAAAAATATATCCTCAATTGTTTGATTAATTGGCGCATTACGAATAATTTGCAATAACAATTTGTTTCTATACTGATTAAAATGCTATTCGAAATAATTATTGAACACGAATGTAATAACGTATTTTAATAATGTGTTTTTCAATACGGACTTGAAATAATTAATTGAAGTAAATATCTTCTTCGTTATACGGGAAAGGGACGAAATATTTGAATATTATTTTAATAATATTTTGTCCAACAAACAATTGTTACTGCACATTAATAATTGCCTGTTTACATAATACGAGATGGACGAGAAATTAATATAACAAGACAAGTTAATTCATCGATCGAAAAAAATATTAAAAGTTCATTTCTCGTACAAATAACTATATTCTCCCCCCCCCCTTTCCACCCACAATTTCCCACAATTAAATAAATATTAAAAATTTAAATTTAAATATATAATAATAAATATATAATAAATTAAATATATAATAAATAAATATTAAAAATTTAACCGCGTGTAATATCACTTTAAACAAATATATCTTATCTCTAATTTAAATAAATTAATTATCTCGATTAAACGCCGCGATATCGATACCGTCTACTTCGCTCGATAAACGCCGAACGAATGAATACACGGGTCGATCGCTCGACTTTGGCGCGAGCCGCACACGCACGAACGACGCGTATCGTTACAATAACTTTCGAATAAACATTTCCCCACCCATCGATTCGAACCATTATTTCAACACAATCGCTTCGATATCCATTTCCAATACTTTTTAACTATTATTACCAATATATTTTACACGCCGTATAAAACATATTCCTCCATCCACCCCTCCCCTCCCCGATCTCCTTAAAAAAGTTTAAAAATTCATCTTCTTCTAATTTTTTCGTCGACACAAAGAGCCTCTTGCGACGATTAAATTTAAAAGATAATTTTTTTAACATTATCGTTGTGACATTGTTACGCGCAATTATTAATTATTAATTATTAATCAACTGACAAAGAGCGGAGAGGAAGAGAAGAGGCGGTTATAAAACATATTCCTCCATCCACCCCTCCCTCTCCCCGATTTTCTTAAAAAAGTTTAAAAATTCACCTTCTTTTAATTTTTTCGTCGACACAAAGAATTTCTCGCGACGATTAAATTTAAAAAATAATTTTTTTAACATTATCGTTGTGACATTGTTACGCGCAATATTAATTAATTGTTAATCGACGGACAAAAAGCGGAAAGGAAAAGAAGAGGCGGTTATAAAACATATTCCTCCATCCACCCCCCCTCTCTCTCCTCGATCTCCTTAAAAAAGTTTAACAATTCACCTTCTTCTAATTTTTTCG
This sequence comes from Apis dorsata, assembly GCF_000469605.1. Classification (NCBI taxonomy): domain Eukaryota; kingdom Metazoa; phylum Arthropoda; class Insecta; order Hymenoptera; family Apidae; genus Apis; species Apis dorsata. The sequence continues at coordinate 1,486,122 of NW_006263502.1, forward strand.
TCGACACAAAGAGCCTCTCGCGACGATTAAATTTAAAAAATAATTTTTTTAACATTATCGTTGTGACATTGTTACGCGCAATATTAATTAATTGTTAATCGACGGACAAAAAGCGGAAAGGAAAAGAAGAGGCGGTTATAAAACATATTCCTCCATCCACCCCCCCTCTCTCTCCTCGATCTCCTTAAAAAAGTTTAAAAATTCACCTTCTTCTAATTTTTTCGTCGACACAAAGAGCCTCTCGCGACGATTAAATTTAAAAAATAATTTTTTTAATATTATCGTTGTGACATTGTTACGCGCAATCATTAATTATTAATTGTCAATCGACTGACAAAGAGCGGAGAGAAAGAGAAAAGACGGTTAAAGGCGCATACCGCGTTTATGCAATTTTTATTTTACCGTCCGTTGTCAATTCGCGATAATTCGCACGCGTCATTTCTCGCCGTGAACGAAATTACCAAGGAAGCGGAAGGGAAAAACATCGTAAGGGGAGGGAAGGGAGGGGTACGAGCGGGGCAGCGGCCTCCTAATTAAAGTGAGGAGACTTGCGGCGAGCCGTCAGAGCGAGGGGGGGTAGGGGATAATTTTTAAGGGAACG
>NW_006263502.1:1486730-1505493 GCF_000469605.1 Apis dorsata
CGAGAGGGAAGCGAGAAGCGGAAAGAAAGGCGCGGTGGAGAATCGAGAAACCGGAAGGGGGATGGGTAACTGCAAGATGTCTTCGTTTGCCTCTTTTCCTGAACTGAACTGTTGCTCGAGAATCCCCGAGTTTCTCGCCGAGTTTCGAGGGCGAAATTGCGAGGATCGGTTGGAAAAACTTGGAAATTTTTATAGGGTAGTAAAGACCTTTTCCGTCGACCTTCCGCAGTTTCCTTAAAGGAAGTGTGAATGCGCCGAATGTGTGGCTGGCATCGTCGGGTTCAATTCGTTGACGAAAGTTTATAATATGACGAGATAATTAGAGGGATCGTTTCTTTTTTCTTTTTTTTTTTTTTTTTTTTTGATGTAAAGAATTAATTTAAAATACTTAGAAAGTAGTAATTATTATACAAGTTTTAGCCGTTTAAACGAGGAAATTCAATTCGATAATTTATGAAAGTTTATATAAATATAAAATGTGATAAGATAATTATCAAGATGGATGTTTTTTCATTGTATAGTTATTCAAATGTTGACAATATAGATCATCTTCAATCTTCGTAATTGAAGTCAATTAACAACATTTCTTTATCATACTTTCATCGAATTTTTAATAATATCATCCCATCGAAATCGATTACCCATTACGTATCTTATTTATTCTAAAATTATAACGCTTAGCCCGAATAAAGGAGTCATTTGACTAGATTCACGGTAAGCAATGGCGTTCATCAAATAATCTCGACAGCATATTTACATATCTCGCTTTGAATCGTGTAATATTACTCGTTGCACAAGAGGTGAGCTCGGTTTCAATACTGAATACACTAACAAAGCGTTTCCCGTGTTTAAAGTTGCTTAAATTTCCTCCAGGATTATCAAGTCAAAGGTAACCCCTCCAAAGCATTCGAGAGATCCCGATTTTAATCTATTTCGCATCGCCGTTATTACTCCACACTTTCATTAATAATTTTCCCCGCATAACTTCCTACATTATCTCAAAGGATTTGGCACAGTAATTCTCCTTCCATTTCTCTCTCTCTCTTTCTCTCTGTCTCTCTCTCTCTCTCTCTCTCTGTCTCTGTCTCTCCCTTCTCTTGATCATTTTATCAAATTAGCAATATAATTTCGTTCGTTGGATCGATTAGAAATTGGAATTTCAACCGTTGGAAAACGTGGTCGTGGAAAGATTCCATCCTAGTCGGGGAAAGGATCATCCTTTTACGATCGTGGAAGTAATTTGGTCGGCGGTGGTCGGCAAAACGTCCGACAACAGAAAACAGTTTCGAATGAAATATCGAGCAGTGGCAGGGGAGGAGGGGAGGAATTCCTTCGAAAATTGTGCTCGGAGGCAGGGCGAACCGGGTCGCCCGGGTATAATTAGCCGGGAGAGAAACTTTCACTGGCGGTGGATATCTAATCTAGAACATGGGCGGAAACAAAAACCACCAATTTGGATGAAAACCGCTGAAAGAGCAGCCCGATGTCCTTTTTTTTTTTTTTTTTTTTAAAGGGGACGTATCCTCTCCCCGTGCACAGATTCAAACTTCCTCTTCCAGCCTTTTCTCCTTGCGCCGCGTGTATTATGTGCCCGTGAAACTCGAGGAGAAAAAGAAGGTCGGTGACGGGTAAAGGATTTTTCTAGCGGTTGGAAAAGCGCACACCTCTCACACCGACGATTCATTCATTTCGCCGTGAAACTTGATTATTCCCCTGTTCCGTGAATTTCCTCCTTCCTTTCCTCCCCTTTCCGCCGTTTTCTCTTCCGCGGTTATATTATTCGACGAAGGAAAAATTAGCAGCGAGTGACAGAGAGTTTTTGATGTAAGATAATTTGGAAAAAAAAAATTGAATCCAATTCAAACTCGTGTAGTAGTCTGATGAAAAAATACTTACTCGAAATTATATCCAATTGAGGTGTATTTTCTAAATTTTTTGTTTCCGGCGAATTCTCGTTTAAACTCTTACAACTCTTGTTTCCATTGTTTCAAATGTAAATTAAATTAAAAAAGTGTTCTCTCGTTCGTCCTCGGTTTAATTTCGGTCGAAAGTTGATCGCGCATTTTTACACGGCCGATAGGATTGAAACACGATTGAAATCGTTTACGCTTAAAGCTGCGCGCTGTCAATTAGATACCGGTTAGTATCCATCGATCACTAATGGCTTAGCCTCGAGCGTGTTGACGTCGCCACGCATCGCACGGCAGCGTAATAATTTTATCGTTGCAATTATCAGATGAGCACCGGTAATGAATGTAGATTACGCTACTTACGCTCACGATATAATTGCGATCGCGTCTGTTCTCTGTATTTTATTACGGATTTCTCTCTTTCTTCTTCTTTTTTTTTTTTTTGAAGAATAATTTCTAAAACAAAATTATACAATTCTATATTCTTGCTTAACATAGAATAACAATTCCTCTGTCGATAATTTCATCTGCAAGCTAATAATGTAGATTTTTCACGATTAAATTTAAAATAGATTAGAATATCAAAATGATATTTACGAAATATCAAATAATCTAAATCTTTTCGCACATCTTTTAAATTAATTTACACTTCCTCTTTCTCGCTTTAATCGGATTTCAAATTCAAATCAGGGAATATCGATCATTTTCTCCATTCTCCGATTGGCCATCTCGTCCCACAATCCCGCCCGACTCGTGTAAAAAGTTCCGTGGTTGATTACATGAAACAAACATTTGTGTGACGCGATCGAAGCTTTTCCAAGGAAGAGCCGTGTGCTCGACGCCGTGTGTTACGAGCACGAAGAAGGGCGAGCACGAGCCCTTTCAACGACTACGTAGTAAGCGACCGGTTGCCGCCACTCACTCTCTTGGAATTACCCTTCAAATTGAATTGCAAAGGGTAACCTCGTTCGCATCCATCCTCGGCCACTGACACGTATGACCGTTTCCACCTAGCTGCCCGATTGGTATCGAAAAATTACACGCTCCCCTCCTCCATCCCTCCTCGCAATCCGCGATCCTTTATTTTCACGCCGTCCCTCTTCTACCCTCGAACTTTCCCTCCTCCACTTCGAGTCCACTCCTCTCCCTTCCCTATTTCCTTCGCCTTCGAGTCCATTACCGGGGAATGGTGTCCCGGATTTGATCAGACGGTACGCTTTCTGCTTCTCTACCTCCTCGCCACGTCGTGACAGAAATTTCACATCTCCCTTTCGAAAAAAGTTTTTCCTCCTCTCTTTCCTCTTCTTTCGAAATTTCTCTTCCCTTCTCTCGTTTCTCTTCGCCATGTCGTGATTGTCGTCAGAAATTTTATATTCTCCTTTTGAAAAAAATTTTTTCCTCTCCGTCCAACCTCCCCTCTTTCGAAATTTCCCTTTGACGAAAAGTTCTCTCTTTCTTAGCTTTCTTATCTCCTCGCCATGTCATGACACATCCCCCTTTCGAAAAAAGTTTTTCCTCTTTCCTCNCCTAAATTTCCTTCCAAGAGCCTTCTCCTCGCCACTTCGTGACTGTCATCAGAAATTTCACGTTCTTCTTTCGAAAAAAATTTTTTCCTCTCCGTCCAACCTCCTCTCTTTCGAAATTTCTCTTCGACAATAAAAGTCCTCTCTTTCTTAGCCTTCTTATCTCCTCGCCATGTCATGACACATCCCCCTTTCGAAAAAAGTTTTTCCTCTTTCCTCNTCTAAATTTCCTTCCAAGAGCCCTCTCCTCGCCATAAGTGTCGTCAGAAATTTTATATTTCCCTTTCGAAAAAAATTTTTTCCTCTCCGTCCAACCTTCTCTCTTTCGAAATTTCCCTTTGACAGTAAAAATCCTCTTTTTCTAAGCCTTTCTACCTCTTTGCTACATCATGACTGTCGTCAGAAATTTCAAGTCTCCCTTTCGAAAAAAGTTTTTCCCTTCCTTCCAACTCCCTCTCCCCTTCTTTCGAAATTTCCTTCCAAGAGCAAAAATCCTCTGTTTCTTAGCCTTTCCTCGCTTCTCTACCTCCTCGCCACTTCGTGACTGTCGTCAGAAATTTCAAGTCTCCCTTTCGAAAAAAGTTTTTCCCTTCTTCCAACTCCCTCTCCCCTTCTTTCGAAATTTTCTTCCAAGAGTAAAAATCCTCTGTTTCTTAGTCTTCCCTCGCTTCTCTACTTCCTCGCCACGTGTCCATCCAATCCCTCCTTTTTCAAAATTTCCTTCCGAGAGTAAAAGTCCTCTCTTTCTTAGCCTTCCTATCTTCCGACTGTCGTCAGAAATTTCACGTCCCCCTTTCGAAAAAAACTTTTTCCCCCTCTCTCTCCCCCTCTTTCGAAATTTCCTTCCGAGAATAAAAGTTCTTTCTTCTTATCCAACGTGGGAAGTAAGATAATCGAGGTAATTCGAGCAAGATATTTCACAGAGGGGATTGAAACGCTGAAGGGATTGATTAGAAGGATTGGAATGGAACAATCCGCGTAATTTCGTTGCGGTTAAAGCGGAACGCGCTCATCACTCGATGGGGGAGGGGAGTGGTTTGTTCAACGAAACGATTTAACGATCGATCGATCGATCAACTATACAGGATAAGGATCGATTCCTGGCGGAAATACGAAAATCGTCCGGGCTCGGTTCGAAACTTTAATCTTCGACCACCGCGTGCGAAGCTCGCCGATGACGTGGACATTAATCAACGTTCGACAGAAGGTCAATTACAAGAAGAGGAGGGGAGGGGGTGGGATCGTTAATAACCGGATCTTAATCCGATCCGTGCCCCTACGATACCGATAACGCGAAGTTTGACGCTGCAAAAAAGATTAAATTAAGTGGAGTATCAACGTCGCTTACAACTTGGAGCCCCGAGGAGCCAACTATCGCGGAAACTTTTCATTGCCGCGATAAATCAAGCCGACTCTCTCCCCTTTCCCCCCTCGCTTTAGGTAGGTTAATTAAGAATACGGTAAACAAGGTTGGATGAACCTGCATAAAATTCTCGTTTGCTCGTTCGTAGCAACGATTCGAGACGATTATTGCCGAGATAAATTCTTCGATCCGAGGACCTTGATAAATTTACCCCCTTGATTCGCAACGTTGTCTCGTGTATTCGATTTAATTTGTCGGGAATTAAGGTCCTGATAATGGGGGAGAGGGAGGAGGAGGGCCATTTAAGGCCTCGTTAAACATCCCCGGCCTTGTTTACCACTGCCTTTTATCACTTGCGATCGATAAATCCCTCGTTCCGCGGTTTTTAACAACCGGCTACAAAATAACCAAAACTAGGAGAGAACCGTTTCTTCAGTTGCTCTCTTACTCCCAATCAAACTCGAGTTTTTTGTATAACGATATATGTGTCACGTTCATTTTTCGAATTTACATGAATTCGCTTGCCATTTTCACGGAATGGAGCAACGAATGGAGATTGTTTCAATGTTCGTACTTCTCTGACGAAATATCTTTATCATCTTTATCACTTTACAGAGGAAAAAATTGGTTTCGATTATTACATTAAATATAAGTATACGCAGTAACTTTCGAAATTTCTGTTCCCATCGGTATAATCCTCGAGAAACTTGTCCTTGTATTCGCGAGTCCAGAGGAGGGGAGGGGAGATGTACCGATTATGAACGGATCGATGAACGGTCCACGACGACGATATTCGGATGTATACAGGGCGAAAACAGTTGTCTTATCCGTCAAAGACGGACTTACGCTCCCTTTGCACTCGATCGAGGGGCGAACGGGTTCGAAGGGCGAAATCTGGCCGATCGAGATATCAACCCGGAGTGAACACAGAGAGACGCGGGCGGCAATTATGCGAGATACATATTTCCTCCCTCTCGTGTAATCGGTATCCCCGAAGCGCACGCCTCCCACGATCCCCTCGCGCCGCGTTGACAACCTTTGTTTCGGGACGGGGATGATCCGTTTTGCGACGACGAGTCCCGTCGCCGCTTGTGTAGATGAGCCGGTGTATGGCGCCGCGATAACGAGACACGGAGCATCTAGCTAGATTTCAAATAACATTGTCGGAGTATTGTTACTGCGCTCGTGCGCGCTCCTATCGGCCAATGATTTTGATAACGCCGGGGATCGAGGTGGTGGCTCGGTTAAGTGGTCGTTCGTCGTCATTTCTCGGAGGGGAATCGAGTGGTGTGACCAGTCAAGAATTGTCTGAAAAAATCGGTCTGCTCGAGAAAAGTGTGATTTGATTATTTGATATATGGAAATAAGTTTGCGTATTATCGAGTTAAAAATGTTGAAGAATTTAATGGGAAATGGAATAATTTTCAGTTAGTTAGGATCCAGGTGTTGGAATCGATTCGTGAAAATACGAAAATAATCTTTTTTATCAAGTACGAGGTAATATTGGAACGAAATCGTATGCAAAATTAATGAAAATGATTAAAAACTTTAAGTGAAATTGCCTATTTTAAGCTCCCTTCTTTCCTCTAATTTTATTCTCTCCTCGAAATAAAAATTTATTTAACAGGAGAAAATTATTCATCTCCATACAACTGTATAACTAAAAAAAAAAAACGCAATTTCGAATTTTAAAATATAAACCACGATCAATTTACATTATCCATTTTGCAAATGTCGAATCTGAAATTCAACCGACTCTAAATTCACGCCCCCCTCCTCCCCCTATCAATTACCAACCCCGATCGACCGACCAACCGACCAACCGTATCGTACTTCACGCTATTAAAATTATTATTCTAAACAACAATAGGCGAGCTAGCTTCCTCCCGCCCATCCCGATGCGCGCCAGGGCCTGGACGTATACGTATTGCGGTCGAAAACGAGCCGCGCCGACAAATGGCGCTATCAATGTAGGGGGGCACGAAGTAACGAAACAAATATGATTTGTGTAATTAGCTCGGCAATAATGACGATACCCTTCCCCGATACGACGCATTAATCGCGTTACGCCCTCGAAACGATGTCATTTAAATGCGGTTTGATACCCGGCGCGTTGAAATCCGGCTTGCGTGCGCATGCGCGTGCGATCGTCATTTTATCGCGGCGCGATAAATCAACCGGGGGTTTTCCCTACGGTTCCGGATGGATGTTACGAGACGCTTTTACGAGACGTTAATTCCAAGTCCATTTGGCTTTGCAACCACCGCGCCGCTGAAAAAGTAACCGACAAGTAACCTGATTAATCGTATCGACGAGCGGATCACCGTGTAAACGCAATGCCGCCCTCCTCCCTCCCCCGATAATGCAGGCAATTTAAAATGGCGTAACGCCACTTTGGCCCGTCGTCCATCGATCAATCGAAATGTAACGTTGTCCGCAACTATCCCCCTCCTTTCCTCTTTCAGTAGATTGTTCGATTCGAACTATCCGTGCTGTTCGTACAATGGATCGCGACGCTTCGATGAAGCGTTAATTGCATCGATACACGCGATGCCAAATAGTTTCAGATATTACTTATAATCTTCCTCCTGTGAACGAGATGTTCGTTCGTTCGTTCATGTTGGTGATTAAATTTTGCCTCGAATGGAAGAAAGAGGGTAACTAGATTCACGAACGTTGATATTTCGTATGTATAAATCTTCACAAAATATATATGTACATACGTATCTGCGTTATAAAATACGTATTCTCTATTTCTTGAGATATAAGAAAAGTGAGAAGAGAAAACTCTCTTTTTTCGTCGATTAAAGAAATTCTGAATGCTGTTTTGAAGGAAATCTCGTTATAACGTATCCCTCGATGATAAGGAATATTGGACGGGGTGGAAGGATGATCAAGAAGCGAACGATGAAAAGAGAGAGAGGTTCTATCGGTGGTGAGGAGAAGAATGCGGGACGTTACCAGGAGGAGTGTTCGAAACCGGTCAAATTCCTCGTTTCGTTGGCAGCGAGGACCTATTGCCTCGGCCGCCTACGTGTCTCGAATGCCTGTACAACGTCTCGTTTCTTAGACACCGATGTCTTTCCTCCCCCTCCTCCTCCTTTGCACATTGGTATTCCCACTATTCCCAGCTTGCTAACACTCCGAGTGTAGTCTATCCTCTCGAAATTTCGTTGTTCCTCCAATTCCGGCCACCTTTCCTTCCTTCCTTTCTTCCTCTCTCTTTTCCTTTTTCCCCTCGGTGAAAAGCGGAACGTTGGTTTTCGTGGCTTCTTTTCGACACGCGACGACGACGACAACAGCAACAACAATCGTGCCACGAACAGCGCCTTCGTTGCGCTCCATTTCCAGCTTTCCATTATACGCCATGCCACGCACGTGGCCGTTGCCAATTAAGGAAAGGAATAAAGCATCCGAGGAGCAAAGGAGCAAGGTAATTGAATTTTACGAAACCGTCCACGACACCTATCTTGTATATGAAATTTTTACCTTATGAGTGGACGTGAGAAAACGAGGGAAAGGAGAGGGAATTTCTTATGAGAAAAGAAGGTTTTTTTTTCTTTTTCCCAAAGATTTCGAGTTTTCAGTGAATGACGAGCGTGAAGGGAACACGCGTGTTGCGTGTCGGAATTATTATCGACGAGAGGAGGAAAGCAGATTACACCGTTGACCAGCTACGAAAATTATCGGGGCGGCTAATTTTTATGAATAAAAATTATTCACCGGACCTCCCCCTCGTTGCGAAAGGGATCCGATGAAATTTATATAACCTTATTAACAGCATCGGGTATCGATGTTGCGATGAATATCGCGTCCCCGTATAATTCAACGAAATGAAATCGGGAGCGTAAACATTCGTGTAGCGCGAAACGAATCACGTTCGATCATATATCTCGATAAATTTTTAATTTATTCGATATCATTTCTTTATATTTCCCCCGTGTTCGACGCGTGCCTGTTTTTTCAAAAATTTGCGAAAATTATTGGGGAAATTTGAAAAAATTGCTGGGAAAATTAATTTTAACGGGGATAGAAACGAAGGCAAGAACGAATACAGGATGGATCGTGTTTACGAATGTAGATAAGAGAGAAGAAAATTCATTTTCGCGACTTTTTAACGTATCATCAATCATCAGGTAATAACGAAGAGTAAAACGTTTAATTGAGCTTAAACTTTCCACGATTAAAGATATTATGATACAGAAATTGTTGCAACAAGATCACGAAAAGTTATATCCTTGAAATCTTTGAAAATTGCAAGATCAATTTTTTAGATCAATTGGATTGTGTGCTCGATCGATTTTGGTGGTGAAAATCTTTTTAAAAAAAATTCCATTTCGAATCGAATAAAGATAAATTCCTGTTACATAAAGGCAACGATATTTCTCCAACGAAAGACACTTTGTCCCTATCAACCGAGACGACCGCAAACGACACCAGCAGAGTCTGTAACCCCCGGTTTCACCGATATCCCTCGACCACAGCCGGTATTACCTTCATTCGTAGACGCGACAGTATCCTCTATCCATCCACGTTAACCACGCATCGTTTTCTCATTAACATCGACATTAAACGCGACATGTCAATCCATTATAACAAAATAGCGATTAATCAACGTACGATTAAATTTCAAACAACCTTGTCGAGTTATCAATCGACTAAAAACGAGATAAGAGGGACAAATAGATTTTGAAATGACCATGAATCCAAATATCAACTTATATTTTTCCCAAACGTGCTATTTATATTCTAGTAAAATCTTTTCAATACTTTATAAACCGAGCTTTTCTATAAGACATTAAAAAAAAATTATTATTTTTTGATAAATCTCCTTGTAATCTGTGCTATTTATAATTTAATACAATCAGTTTCACTGTAGAAAGATTTATTTCGCCCTTAACGTTCGATCTCAAACTCGATAACATTTTCAATTTATTACTTCAATATTTCCCCAAAGAACTTAATATCTCCTTTCGCATCGAATGAATTATAACCTTCGAACGATAATTTCAATAAAAATAATAAAAATCCCCAACCAAAGTATCATCTCGCCCGATGGGCGAGATCTGTCCAATGATCTATCCTGATAACGATCTATCCTTCGTATCTATTCTGAACATCTATTCTAACCCTCGATATTAGCAATTTGTCCACGCCCGGCTGGATATTGGCCGTGATATTACACACGACAACACGGTTCAAGTGTATTACAATGATACGTTTCCCCTTCTGGGGAAAGCGAGGATTCCGAGTTAAATCCGTGAGGAGGAGCGGCGAAAGATCGAAGGGGAAGGCTTCGCCCGTGTTCAGCCGCGGAGATATTTGGTCGTTACAGCGTTCGAGCCCGCTCATGAATTTTACATGGCCGCGACGGGCCATTATCAAATTCCGATAGACAATTGGAGGAGCGCTCTCCTCCTCGGCGGGGGAGGCGCGGTGGCTGGAAAACGAGAGGAGCGAACGTGCCGCGTGCAAAGACGTAGAACCAGGCTATCCGCTCCCCTTTCCTCCCCCCCCCCTCTGTCCAACTTTCGCCCAAGTTTAAAGGCTGGACGATGCCGGCCTCCATGCTCTCGCGCGCACACGAGGGCAATCGAAACGCCACGGCCGGGACGGGTACCGACCGCTATAATAGATGCGGCCTGCATTCCCTGCGACCCTCACCCCCCCTCACCCCGTGAAATTTCTACACCACGCGCGCGTCTATGATATGGTCGGTCCTTTGCGCACCTGGGCCGTGCACCTTCGTCGACCAGAATTTCAATAACGCTCTAAGGGAGGGTGGGGGAGGGAGGGGGGTAATTAAGCGCCGCCGGCATCGATTTCCTGCGCCTTCGATATTCGACGTGGAGAGGACGGCATATTTTTTTTTTTTTTTTTTAGTTAACAAGCATTTCTTGTTCGAGTGTATAGGTATAAATATTTTAAACGAGAATCGTATCGATGGATTTTTTTATAAATGAATTCCATGATTTTCAATTTCTTCGCTCATCGTTAGAATTTATTGATTATCAAGAGAAAAGTAAATAAATAAATAATCAAAATATCTTATAGGATATAAATAAGTAATCCCTTACTCAGTTATCAATCAAAGAAATTAAACCCTACTAGTAAATATTGGAGCCCCCTTCCCCTCTTTCCTCTCCTTCGAAAACCAGATACCTTCGATACTTTCGAAAATTAATTCTCCCCCGTGACACTATCAATATTTGAAAGAGAAAAAGTTTCGAAACTCGGGGAGTATTTATCCTCTCCCGAAAGACACGTTCAACTTCGCTTAATTGAAATAAAAGTGGCCCATCCTCGGCCCGATGGGGGTGTTGATTAAAGAAACGAGGGGAACGAAAGAGACCAATTGGGTAGGCCAATTGAAAATCTCTTTGATAACGACGGCACAACAATATCTGTTCCCTGCAATGCGTCTCCTCCCCCTGAATTCTCGAACACAACTGATACCGTTCGCCAGATATGGCAAAGGAAAGAACAGAGATGAACAAATCCTCTTCGAGACGAAGGGAGAAAGAGAGAGAGAGAGAGAGAGTAGCATCTGTGACGTGATCGTCCTCATCGACGATGCACGATCCTGACAGTCGGTCACGAGAGAGGGTGTTCGATCGATGGCTGCGGCCGGAGAAAAACGAGCCCTGCGCCACGATTACTCGAGGCCTGTGTGCCTGTTGCGGAAGCGGGTCGCCGCTAACTGCCACGAAACACGAGAAAATCGTGGAGAGGTTGGGGGGGAAGGGAAAGGGCGAGGGAGTTGTAACATGTCGAGAGAGGGGAGAGGAGAGCGAGTCGATGATAATGGGTCGGCCGTTATTAGGCGGTTGATAAGCTCGCTTGGGGACACGGGGGTACGCAGGACGTGGGTTCGATGGTGAACACGATATGCAGATCGACGATGTAAATGCGAAGCGACACCGACGTATGTCTCGTTGCTTAACTTATTACCCTCGGCCACGTTGCTTTAATGATTCCCACGATTGAATACGTTTATACCGTTGTTTCATTCTCCTCCGATTCTGATAACGTCTTCTACGCTCGAAACCTGAATATTAGTAGAGTTTCTCGCCTTCCCTCGAATTCTCAATTTTTGTATGCGTAATCTTTCCAATTAATCTCCGATTAACCCCTTCTTGTCGGGGTCGCGATCGTTTAGAAACTTTACGTGTCGTTTCTCGATCGTGCATAGCTACGAGCCATGCATTTTTAATAATAATATTATCAACATGTGAGCAACTTTCTTTATATGTACGTAATATCGAACAGACATCTCGTGTTTGTATTCTTAGATTGACACTGTATCACAATATATATATATCGTTGAACTTGAAAAGATCGTGCGTACAAAATTAATTAAATTTCGAAACGAATTAATAACTACACCACGAGATAAACCTCTAACCTACGAAGAAAGGAAAAGAAAAGAGGAATTGGAGAAGAGTAAATTGGAAGGACTCTTCGATCTAGAGATTCAAACAGTCTTCCCGAAACGACGGAGAAGAGAAATAAATTTCAGAGGCATTAAGAAGAAAGAAAGTTAGCCGAGTATCTTGGCCGGATGAACTCTTACCTTCTTCGAGAGGAAGTCGACAAGCAAAAGTGTTTAGCGAACGAGGAGTACAACGAAGGGAACAAGTTTTGGCAAGGGACTTAACGTACCTTCGCAAGGGTAGGTCACTACACATGGCAAATACGTATGGTTGGCGACGACCACAACGACTACGACAGCCGCTGCGTGCACGTGCGGGATCGTGTTAGTGTGGATGGCACGTAGCAACATACGGGCCAACCCGTACGGTTTCACACATATTGAACCGAAGTATATTTTAACGGAGGGGGGGCGGGCGAGCGTCCTGTTACTGGAAACCTTCCAACCGGCACGAAAAACTAAAATGGTTTCGGCAAAGTCGGCAGAAATATGGCAAGCTTACAGCCACGATCCCGTACATCAAATATCGCCGGCTTGCTACGATCTATCCCGAATCTGATTCTTAATCCCCTTGAAATTATATACGACGAGCGTATATAATGGTGAAATTGGATTCTAGTTTTCCAAGATGTTAATCGAAAGAAAGGAATATTGAACTTTGATTCAACTATCAATTTTTTATCGTGGATATTATTCTTAACTTTTTTTCCATCGAAACCACCGCCTTATTCCGAAACCTCGTCACTTGGATTAACTAACTTTATACTGAACTTTTTAAGTTATATGAGAATTAGAGACGCCTGGATACTCGTGAATATACGTGCTCGGAATAGTTTGGAAAAATTCGGGCGGGATCTTGCAAGTTTCGACTTAAAACTCGAATTATTAAGGAAGACTTTGGATCCGATCGGGCTATCACCTTTAATAACTGGTGATCCACTTTTGAATCGCTTATTCGAATCGAAAATTTTAATGTTAAAAATACAAAATCGTATAAATATTCATTTCAAGTTCTTTTGATTAGATTAAATGGAAGATAAAATTGAAATGAAAAACAGGATCGACAAAGTTTTGAAAAAATAATTAATTAAACGAGAATTACGTAACAAAGTTTCTGTGAAAGGGGCAGAAAAATTATAATTAAAACGATTTTATTTTACGATTATATTAAAACGAAAATTTTAACGATGATATTTCCTTCTCGCAACGTGAAAAGGCATATTCCCCAAAGTGTCTGTGTCGTGCAACCTATAAACGAATATGTGGGGAAGTTCAACGAATGCAATCAACGTTCAAAGGATCGAAGCCTTCTTGCATGCCGTAGATATTAAAGGTCTCCTATTTTCTTCCAAGGTAAAGATCCTCTATAAGCGTTTTATTACATTTCTCGTAAAACTCCATCGTTAAACTCTAACGATTCAAAGAAACTTTAATGCATTCTTAGATGCATTTGATATCCAGTGAGATATCTATCCAATGTCAGATATATTAATATCTCTTTCGGTGTACATCACGAGCTACTTATTTTAGATACATATATATTTTATTTAAAGCAATAAGATAAATTCAGAGGATCACATCTTTCGAACGAATTATGCAACTTTTAAATATCTGCTCGATGTTATTTCAAAAGCATTTTATTTTTGTATGTATTCGCGGTCATAGATGGATTAATCAAGTTTAATCAAAAACTCGGTTTGAGCTGTGACAAATTTTATCTCTTATGGAATGTACAATGCACGTATTTTATTAAAAATTCGTTTAACTCGTACAATTGATTTATAAATCGGTTTACCTAATCGTTAAAAGTGAGATAATTGAATCGCATGAGAAGGAGTTAATTGGATTATTAATTCTGAATTATGTGATAAAAGGACTTTTGATAAAGAAAGTAACAATTGCAGTACGTACGAATAAAACAGGTAATAAGATAAGATGTCGTGACTTTAACGGATAATTCTATAGAAAAGCGCGTGTGTGAAATGTAGAATAATAATGCGAAGAGATAAGCTAGATAACTACTAAGCTAAAAAGTAAAATTCATTTTCTAATCTTCTGATCTTCGTTAAAAACGATCTTTATTCTTTCTAGAATTATTCTAAATCTCAAACGTTAAAATATAATACGAATAGATAATCCACGACGTTGATAAATTAATCATATTTTTAATCATTTTGAATTGCAATCTTCCAAACGAACGTCCGTCGAGATATCGAGGCGAGCATTTCCCAAAACGACAATTTCGAAAAAATCGAATTCGAAACTCCTTATATCTTTTATGAGAAGACTCTCCCACGGAGAATTGGCCGTCCACCGACAGTAACTCGATTCGATTCTCCACGATTGGACAGAGAGAGAGAGAGAGGGTGAATAACGTAGAAAACGGATAAACAGACGGAGAGGTCTGATCGAAAAAAAGACGAAAGGGGTCAAAAAGTGTAATTCACGATAGGGAATTAGATCGCGGTTTATTGGTTTTCTCCCAGAGTGATGAATCGCGTCCGGAAATCGCATTATTTGCGGAGGACGCGGCCGAATATTTTCCACGCACACTTCCGTAAATCGGATTACAGAAGAGCGCGGGAAACGTTCAGCGAACCGCGATCGAAACAATCGAATCGAATCGAATCGAATCGAATCGTTCGCCTTTCGCATTAAAACGATCGCGCGTTAAAAAACTTCCATTCCGAAATATTCGCCCCTCTTTCCTTAAGCTCAAGACTCGCGACTTTCGGCTCACCCCGGGGAAATCTAGCCGAAGAGACCGCACCACTTTTCCTCCTTGCCTAATTCTTGACCCACGAATTCCGCCGCGAATAAAAGTTTCCCGTAATTCTTTCACGAGAATCGTTCGAATCTCGTCCCTTTCCACGCGACTTAAAACATCGACCGGTCGGTCGGCCAGTCGCGCGGATCGAACTTTGTTCTGATTCGGGTCAGTGAAGATTAATCGATAATCGTTGAAACTCGAGAAGTCGAGGAAATCGCGAACGAATCGGTGCCGATTGCGGTGGCGAGCGAGTGATATATTCGATTTAAAGCGGCATCCAACCGTTTCTAAATAAACGGTCAGACACGTATTTACAATCCGGATAACAGGTATAAAGGAAGCGAAAAACTCGGCCACGCGTCATCATTCAAGATGGATGACTCTTGTCATCTCGTGTCGATGAGCTGCTTCGATGGATACGACGAATTTACGATATATAAGTACAAGCGTACCGCCATTTTCTTCGTTCCATGACAATCGAATATTTATGGACAGTTAACGATTTGACTTTGGAAAACGGGGTAACAGAACTCGTCTATAAATATTGCGATGAGAAAAATCTGTGATGAAAAGTTCGATTCATTGAACGTAAGGATGTAAATTATTATTCGAAGATTATACTGAAAAAGGAAGACGAATTTTACGAGCCATCGTTTCACGGATTAACAACGGTCTATAGAGGATGAGGAGCTGTGTGCGCGTGGTAAATACGCTTGATGCTTTCTCTCTCTTCTCCAGTGTTGAAAGATATACGTATCCTAATTTATCCCCTTGATCCTTGAAAGGCTTCTCTAAGACGAAGGAAGGTCTTGTTTCTTGCGAGGAGGCTGGCACAAGGATTGCCTCGTTTCGCTTTGAGCAATCCCCGTCCTTGCCAGATTTTTTTTTCCTTTTGATCGAATCCTTCCCCCTTCCCCCTATTCAATTATGCGGTTCAGGCCGAATATTCAGAATCCCATCTCGGGGAAAATCTCAGGCAACGTTCTCATATTTTTTTCATATATTTCTTCTCCGCGAAAAATTACAATCCTTCGATCTATCGGGGAAATATTGGAAAAAAAAAAAAAACCGTTTGATCGATAATCATTTAACGAATTGCCATACAATTCGCCCCTTTTCCAACCATTGCATTGTAACTGGAACGGAAGCAAATTCCGCGGAATAACGATTTCCACGTCGTCCAAAGAAATATTTCCTCCAATTCGTTTCTCTCGTTTTATTGCCTGATTGAAAAAGGTCGCCTCTACTCTCTCTATCTCTCTCTTTCTCTCTCGCGTGAGGCCGTGTCTCGCATACGAGGGGACCAAAAGACATAGGGAGCAACGATATACACGTAGGACATTAATTTTACTCTCGTATCTTTTTTCCTTTTTCTTTTCTTTTTTTCTTTCTTTTCCCTCTTACCCTTTTGCCACGGTAGACAGGCCATCGCGCAAGTTTATTGTCGTGCATCGACTCTTCCCTCCTCTCTTTTCCCTTTTTCGTGCCTCGTCGTGCTACTGGGGATCGCGCCCCACCGATTATTTATGCATCGTTCTAAGCCGGTATCGATTCAGGAACTCGGCCACGCTTATATCAATCGTAGAATAAGAAAATTAAAGAATCCACGAGCAAAATCTTACGCATCGAGTATTTCATAAAAGAGTGTATAACTGGTGAGCATATGTGTAGAACGTGGCAGGTGATAATCGTTTAAATCGAACACTCTATCAGTTGAGAAGCGATGAAAAGGGAGGGGTTGATAAAGAAAGTCACTTTGTTTTCTTTTTATTGTATTATTTTCGATATATTGAGATATATTTCGTGAATTCAAATGTTTAAAATTGTGTTCTATTTTCGACGAGGGAAGAAGGAAATTGTATATAATTCTACTTTCCTCGAATTGGATTCTATATTTTCCAGATGGAATCGAAGTCTTCGCGTGAATTTTTAAACTTGGATATTTCTTAATGTAATGCATTTCTTATACATTTACGCGAAGAACTATTCAGCACAAGAGGATATTTGCGGGGAAGAAAGGTCGTATTTAAGAAGCTTATTAAGTCCATCGAGTTCTCCCTCCAACGAAAGAAAAATCTATTCGTTGAATTATTTTCAAAAGAAATTTGATTCCAGTGTTTATTTTGTACGATCACGTTACGCGTTTATAATTTCAATAATTCTTTATTTTCCTTATCTTCAAAAAGAAAGGAATCAGGAACGAAGGAAAATTACGTTTTCAAACTTTGTCTTACAGTTGTCTTATCGGCCAATAAAAATCGGAAATATCTTTTCGCAGTGAGAAAATCTTACGAATGTAGGTCAATTCCATCAAAGGCAAAACGATCTTCGAACTCAAGCAGCTTACATCAGCGTGCAGAACTCGTAGAGAAAACTACGAGTAAAAATCTTATTTTTCCAACATCTGTGATCGAATATACACACACACACACATATCGAAAACTATATAATAACAGATGCAATAAGATTAGAATAAAAAAAATTCATCACCAATGATCTTCCATAACCACAAATTATAAAAAATTATTAAATTTTGTTAAAAAATTTAATAGATCGCGGCCCAAAACTTTCGATAACGCGTTCATCGCGTTACACGCAATGATATACGAGAAATAATATTCGGTATCAGGCTGCATCGTGCGAGCAGCGACATTTTTCCCAAGCGCAAATAATAATTCACGTAAGTCGAGATAGAAAGAGAAGGTGTCCGGTGTCCGATTCGAGGTAGCTTCTCGCAACGAGAAGAGGGACAGAGAGAGAGAGAGAGAGGAAAGATAACGTCTTTGGTTCACGAAGGGACATTTATCAACTCTGCACCCTCCCCGAACGAAAGACGAAGAGGATTTATAGCGTTCACCTGTCGCTCGAGCCGCTTAATAGCCGAGCGCACAATGTTCCAAGGACAGAGGACAGAGACAGAGGGGCTTTGCTCCGTTCGAAAAACTTTCGTCAAAGTTCGCGGTTCCGTCGGTCGATATATCTGTACGAGTTCTTTTCTTTTCTTTTCTTTTCTTTTCTTTTCTTTTTTTTCTTTCTCCCCTCCCTTCTCCCCCCATTCGAATTTAACCAGGGGCAGAGGAAATAAATCCTGGGGCGAACCCTTCATCTGGAAATCGGGCGCGGATATCCCGAGGACACCGCCAAGGAAAACGCCATTGTTCCCTTGACAGGGGAGGGAGGGGGTGGAAAATAAAAATCCACGATCGAATGTTTTTCCACCAATGTTGGGAAAAATCCCTCTTCCGTTCCGCCCACTCGAACGAATCATCACGGGACGATCTCGAGAGCGTCGAGGAATCGCGTGGAGTTTCGTTTATCCGTTTTTCCAAAGGGACGAATATTCGCCGCCCAACTTTAAATACCCGCGACGGGGGATTGGCGAGAAGTAAAGTGAGAAAAAGTGCTTTGATCAAATTGTATCCAAGATGTGCGTGTGCGCGCGCGAGCGAAGGTTTTTATGTTTTTCCACCGCGAGAATATATCAGAGGTTCTTAAATAACCTCTGAAATTTAGGATACTGGGATGTTGGTTGAGTAGCGTGGAATTTCAGAAGCTTGAAATTCAGAACTTCTTGCGGGCTAGTAATTAGAGCGGAGGAAAGAAATTTTTAATGAAAGGAGTCGCGAGAATTAATTAAAATGCGCAGCTTCGCTGGTGACGTGGTCACGCGAGTTTTATCGATATAACGTTGAATGCTTGACTTTATAATTATATTTATATATATATATATATATATATATATATTATATAATAAAAAATGAAGTG